>NC_084546.1:0-52500 GCF_024500275.1 Phycodurus eques | reverse complement strand
GTGTGCCCACAACTCGAAAAAATACATCTTCCCTCAAGCGCGATGTGTTTGCGTGTCCTGCCGTCTGGCCCCACGCACATCCTGTTGCTCGGCGGCGGCGAGTGTACCGCGAAGTTTCCGCGCAACGGCGAAGGGCTTTCGGCCACTCAAGGGGGGGATCATCAGGCTGCGACTCACGACGCGTGTGCCACAGAATCCCCTCCTTCTCCTCGCGACGTGGTTGACGAGTCCCTCCGTCGATTAGCGGCCCGCTGAATTTCAACGGAAACAAAGAGGCAGAATGGCTCTCTGAAAACGTACACTCTCCCCGCTGATAGGAGCCGCTCGAGAAGAGGTATTAGATTGACGGCTTTTCACAGCACCCAGCGACACGCCCACAGCGTCTGGAAGCTCGAAGAATGTCTGTTCTTGACCATTTAGAAGCCCGATTTTACGTATTTTGCGATTATGTATTTATTTAATCCATTCATTCATTGTCCGGCTTGTTAACATTACTCTGTTCTGTGGTCTGTTGAATTTACAAGACATTTTTTGGCCTCTTTTGTGACACTTCAACCATAACAAAAAAATAATTGAGGTGAAAAAGGAAAGAACAGGACATTTGACCTTTTTATGTTTTGTTTACTCTGGAGTGCTCTGACCAATCAGAAGTGAGCGTGTCTCTCTCTCTCTCTCTTTTTCTCTCCCCACCCTTGCTGTCTCTCTGTCTCTCTCCAGCTGTGCTCACCAGACCGACATCAACCAATCAGAGGACAGCTTCCCAAGAGCCCCGCCCCCAGCTATGTTAAGTCATCCAGTCAAGTGAACTCTGTCGCCACGTCAACCACATCAGCCATGCTTCCTCCTCCTCAGTTGCCTTGGAAACCAAACGACTGTCATGATGAAGATGGGCTGCCAGGATGTTTCCCCATCATGCTCTCTGCTTCTTTTTAATCTTTAAGATCAGAGGCACCAAAGCGATGTCACGTGTGTGTGTGTGTGTGTGTGTGTGTGTGTGTGTGTGTGTGTGTATCGGTCTCTGTCTTTTCATGTTTATTTTTTGCTCATTATTATGTGAAACGTTTTCGGGAGGCGGTAGCAGCAGCAGATTCTGGCGTTAGCACGCCATGTTTATGGCGCTCGGCTAACTAAGCCTCTCAGTTAGCAGCCTATTTATAGCTCTGCTTTTCAACGTAAAGTAATGGTGCCAATGTTGATTTGCACTTCACTGATATTAGCATGTAGCCTGTTAGCTCGTGCGTAACATTGTCACATGTGGCGTAGTTAGCCGTTAGTGGCATGTTTGTCGCGCTTGGCTAACCTCAGCAACGTGGTGACAACTAACAGGGCCAGTGTTGATGGTGTTACTGTAAAAAGTATTTTGGCCGCACTTAACCCTTCCCCTGCACGTGTGTGGCATTGCGCTGTAAGCCGGGTTATCCATTAGTGGCTCGTGGCGTGTTTGAGCCCAGATCTGTTGCTGCTGCTTCGTGCGGCGGACATGTTGCCTTTGCGCAGCAGACTCACACTGGCCCACTACTCTGTCTGTGTGAGTGTGCGTGTGTGAGTCTAGATTGTATTATTAACAGATGATGACATGTTTATGGACATTAAGTATACACAAGACGTGTGAAAAAGGAAGAGGTTGTTGTTTTTGTGTTGAGGATGAGACTGTGTGGTCGTGTAGTTGTGCGATTGTGCTGCTTTTACTCTCGGCCTTTTGTCTCTTTTGTTTGACGCCTAACCTCGGTGTTGACGGAAGAGGAGATTGTTGAAGCCACTAAAAGCCTTTCAAGTCTTCAAATGTGTTTGCACGTGGATTTTTTTTTAATTATTATTATTTTTATTTTTTTTGCTGTACAAGTTGTGTGTATGTGTCTTAAGGTAGTGTGTATTGTGGTGTGTGTGTGTTGGTTGTGTGTTTTTGGAATTGGGTGTGTTTGCATGTAAACTGCATGGTGTGTATGGAGGTTTTGTGACTGTATTAGCTTGTGATGGGTATGTGTTTGTGTACATCGTGTATGCTTGTGTGTGTGTGTATGGAGGTTGTGTGTGTGTGGAAGTGTGTTTGTGTGGATGTTATTTTGTGTGTGTGATGGATGGATGTTTGTGTATTTGTGTGCGCGTTAGTTTTTAAAGTTTGTGTGAAGATGTGTGTTAGTATGTAAAGTTTGTTTTTGTCTGGAGGTTGTGTGTTTCATGTAGCATGATATCATTTGTGCGTTTTGCCTGCAGGGGGCGCCGTATCAGCATGGGAACAACAGTTTTCCTAAGCCTGTGTGGCCACAAGGGGGCGCCACTACGGAATGTCCAACGCAACAAATTTGACGAGAGACTAAGTATCCCCGTCCCCTCACGCCATGATGACTTAATTGAGTCGGGATGCAATGCTAAACTAGGCTAATGAAAACTTAAGTTTGCTCTCCTGTGTGCATGTTAGTGTGGACCACTTGAGCTCACAAAATTGCTTTTGGTTCTTGTTGTGGTTGTGTGTGTGTGTTTGGGGGGAGGTGGGGTGGGGGGGGAGGGAGGGAGAGTGAAGCCAAATGTAAAGTCAAAACTTCCAAAGCCTTAAATGAATAAAAGTGGTGCAATTTTCTAACAGCAAGCTGGCATCATGACTCTCCCTCACATAGTGTACATGTCGTCACCACATAGATCTACACTCAGCAGGGGTGTTAAAGTCTTCTCAGGCCACATCCTAGTTATGGTTACCCTCGGAGGACCATGATGAATGTGAACCCATTGAAATGTATGATCGCCTCGTGATTACATATACACAACTAATTGATAAGTACTTTTGATAAAATCGGAAGCCAGTAAAAAAAAATTTCAACTATTTTTCCTGTGGCGGCCGCATATAATGTGACAGGTCGGCTGTGGCCCCCAGCCCAAGAGTTTGACACCTGTCATCTACAGTGTGGGTCAAGAGTAGACGTAGGGTTGTTTCACCTTTTGCACAATACATGTAGTACACATGCCAGGACAACACGGTGTACTACACAAACTGGTACATGTAGTTGACAGAGCACAACATACAGTTGTACACATGTACAACATGTAGTTGTAGTACTCATATAGTACACACACAAACAGTGGTAGTACAGGTAGATGTACTGTACAACATGTATTTCACATAGATGTACTGCAGAGTACAAGACAGTTGTAGTACATAGATGTACAGCACAACGGTGATGAGCGATACTTGACGTAAACACATTTAGTCCACGAGGCTTTAGGGGAGAAGAGATGGCGAGGGTGGAGGACTTGAAATACTTGGGTTCACCAGTCCAGAGAATTGGGGAGTATGGTAAGGAGGTGAAGAAAGGGCTCAAAGCAAGTTGTAACGGGTGCAGGAAGGTGTCAGGTGTGTTGTGTGGCATAAAAGTTTTTGCTGGGGTGATGGGCAAAGTTCGGAAGACAGTGGCGACGACAGCCGTGATGTGCGGATTCGAGACAGTGGCGCTGAAGAGACGAAAGGAAGCGGAGCAGATGAAGATGTTGAGCTCTCCAGGAGTGAGCAGGTTGGAAAGGATGTGAAATGAGCTCATCAGGGGGCCGGGCGAGCTTAGATGTTTGGAGAGAGAAGACTTCCAGAGAAGAGATGGTGGCTCTATTGTTAAAAGGATGATGAGGATGGAGCTGCCAGTCACGAGAGATCAAAGAAGACCAGAGATGAGGTTGATCGAGGTCGTGGGGGAAGAGATAGGGGCACTTGGTGTTAGAGAGGAGGGCTGTTACATGGAAAAGGGTGACGCGCTGTGGCCACCCCTAACGGGACAAGCCCAAAGGAAAAGAAGTAGTAGTGGATATAGAGTACAACACAGCTCATACAAAGTGATGCAGTACACAGACTACGTAACATAGTTGTCGTAAACATAGATGTACGAATTATAGATCGATGTAGTGGAGTACTTATAGAGTAAAAGTGATATAGTACACGTAGTAGTTCAATAAGAAATCGATGTAGTAAACACAGACGTAGTACCATATAGAGTCCAAGACAGTTGTCCAACACAAGGGTTGATGTTATTGTAGTTGATATGCAAATCGGATTAAAAGCTTTGCTGTCCTGGAGATCAGCGCGCATGCGCGTATGTGTCGGCTGCCATGACAACAGCTGCGACGGCGTCTTGTGGCTGTCAATTCGAAACTCACGAAGCTTTCGCTGCGGCCCATTTTCCTCCTTTTCGATTTTGTTCTTTACTTGACCAACATGTAAAACGACAACACCAACAATTAGTGGTTGCCAAGGTTACGGACGAGGCCGCCGCCGCCGCCGCCGCCACCACTTTCACGTCTCGCCCGGAAACGGAAACGTCGCCATGACGGTCACGGTAAGATTTGTTTAGCTGCTTGCAGTAGTTTGCTCGTTAGCTATGACGAGTGTTTATCAAAGTAGTAACTTATTGATTTCAATTTAATCGAGATAGTTGGCAGCTCGTTAGTAAGCCTGCACGCCTGTTGCGCCAATCCGGAACACAAACACGCTAGTAGTAGGACGTCACAAGCCACGCTCCATATTAATTCACAAAATGAATCCTAAAAAAAGGATGCTGTCTGGTGTTGAATATGCATTGTGCTTCGTGCGTCTGTCTCACATTTCTGAGGCTCGGGGTTCGAATCTGTGGAGTTAGCCTCAATCAAGACTTGAATTTAAATGGGCCATTGGTGTGAATGTGCCCTGACAATGCCTGTTGGAGTCAATCTTTTGCCAGAGTAAAAGTTCATCTTAATTTAAAATGGGCAATTACACGCGGAAACGTGTGCGCGCAGCCTCGTGAACGTGCTGTGCTCCGTTGACCGGAAAAGGTGCGTTTGTTGAAAGCAAAAGTTTGGACAGCAAACTGTCAACCGTGCCTGTGGATTTGTTTGTTTGATTTGAGACGGCAGTTTAGTTTTTTGGGTCTGTTAAGAAGTGTTTTGTCGAATTCATGCATGCATGGATGCACGCACACAACACGCCTCAAAAGCAGAGTGGACCCATGGGGGGGGGAGTGAAGTCGTTTAAAAGTAAGTCAAGCAAACTTGATGTCGATGGAAGCGCGTTGGCATTGATTCGTATTGAATGTTGTATATAATATGGTAAAATTTAATATTGGTATTATAAAAATAGTCATCATCATCGTTGTTGGCTTCTGTGACGTCCCGTCCGAATTTACGCTGGGTCTTTGTCCGCAATACCAACATTGACATGACTACCAGAGGACTGTGTTTTGTCAGTTGAGGATGTTTAATGCCAGAAGAGTTGATATCACAGCGCTGGGAGACAAACTCTGCACGGCGGCTGGAGAGTGTCTGCCGACCCGAGATTTATTCCCTACTTTTACCCTATCTTGCTCTACTTCCTCGCAGCTCAGTACTTTTCCTTTGTGCGACTGAATGATCTTGACTGGTTGTATCTAGTATGAGCAAGCATAGGGTGCGATAGAGGCCGTTAGCAGTGGAAAGTTACAGCAAAGATTCAGGCCTGAAGCTATCTAAAATATGTGCCCGAAGGAGGCCTATCCGGAAAGCTCGTTAGTCCGGAGCAAGGGCGACATGTCTGCTGTTTGTCTATTACATTTGCACGTGTGTTTTGCAAATCCACAAATATATCAGAGATTTACACGTTTAACGTGTGTGCATTTATCATGACTTATCATTTGTAAATATTCAGTTTTGCTTGTGAATTGTTGAAGGTGCATTTGTGGATCAGCGGGCACGCGCATTTATTTTTCTGACAAACGTCACGCAGATTAAAGTTTGGGAAAAAAAATCACGTGTGGGAAGGTCCTCGCTCCATCTGCTAGGCAGTGGTTTTGCTCTCTCCGTTGAGAGCATAGATGTATACATCCATCCATCCATCCATCTTCCATACCGCTTTATCGTCACGTGGGTTATGTTTGTCTCAAAAATAAATGCATGTGCCCGCTGATCCACAAACGCACCAACAATTCACAAGCAAAATTGAATATTTACAAATGATAAGTCATGATAAATGCAACGCAGCCCTACGGGGAGCACAAGCCAGTGCAAACTGTAGGCCCGTCCCAAGCCCGGATAAATTGCGTCAGGAAGGGAAACCAGCTTAAAACTTTGCCAAACAAATATGAGCGTCCGTCCAAAGAAAGAAAGTCTATGACACATGCGCAAGTCTGGAGCGGCAGAGAAGGATGTTGGAATAATACAGGACATGTACGAGGGCAGCAGAACAGCGGGGAGGTGTGACGGACGAATTGAAGGTGGAGGTGGGACTGCATCAGGGATCAGCCCTGAGCCCCTTCCTCTTTGCAGTGGTGATGGATAGGCTGACAGATGAGGTTAGACTGGAATCCCCGTGGACCGTAATGTTTGCAGTTGACATTGTGATCTGCAGTGAAAGCAGGGAGCAGCTGGAGGAACAGTTAGAAAGATGGAGGCATGCACTGGAAAGAAGAGTCATGAAGATTAGCAGAAGAATGAGTGGGGTAGTGGGGGAAGAGTGAGGCTACAGGGAGAAGAGATAGCAAGAGTGGAGGACTTGAAATACTTGGGGTCAACCGTCCACCGCAATGGTGAGTGTGGCCAGGACGTGAAGAAATGGGTCCAAGCAGGTTGGAACGGGTGGAGGAAGGTGTCAGGTGTGTTATGTGACAGAAGAGTCTCTGCTCGGATGAAGGGCAAAGTTTAGAAGACAGTGGTGAGGCCAGCCGTGATGGACGCATGAGAGACAGTGGCACTGAAGAGACGACAGGAAGCAGAGCTGCAGGTGGCGGAAATGAAGGTGTTGAGGTTCGCTCTCGGAGTGACCGGGTTGGATAAAATTAGAAATGAGCTCATCAGAGGGACAGCCCAGGTTCGATGTTTTGGAGAGAAAGTTAGAGAGAGCAGACCTCGATGGTTTGGACACGTCCAGAGGAGAGTGCGTATATTGGTCGAAGGATGATGAGGATGGAGCTGCCAGGCAAGAGAGCTAGAGGAAGACCAAAGAGAAGGTTGATGAATGTCGTGAGGGAAGACATGAGGGCAATTGGTATTCGAGAGGAGGATGCAGGAGATAGGCTTACATGGAAAAGGATGACGCGCTGTGGCGACCCCTAAAGGGACAAGCCCAAAGGAAAAGAAGTCGTCGTCATGATAAATGTACACACAACATTAAAAAACGTGTTACTTGTGGATATATTTGTGGATTTGCAAAACACGTGCATATCATTTTGAGAAATATCCCTCCCCATAGACACGGACATGGAAGCCGACTCCTGAGTTTCGCCCCGCAGGTCCGACGTTGCTGCTCGCCAATCACGGACCGCGACTACTCTGTCAAATGGGACGTTCGTTCGGATGTTCGTCATTGGTTGGCTTCATCTGTCGTTCTACGGCTAACGTGAAATGAGCTATGTGATTGGCTGGCCTGAACGTTGCATCTACGAGTAGCGTAAACGTGATCTGTGCATGAAGTCACGAGCAGGGGAAATCTATATGGTTGATTTAGTTGATTTTTGAGCTACAGTGGAATCTTGATTTAACGGTCCCCGATTTTATGGACTTGGGATTCAACGAACAGAATATAGGGTCCAGTTGAAACTAAAAATCCTTCCCATGCACCAGCAAGCTACGTTCGGATAAATATTAAAAACGGCACGGTGGACAACTGGTTAGCACATCGCCACACAATTCTGAAGAACCAGGTTCAAATCTGGCTCCTCTGTGTGGAGTTTGCATGTTCTCCCCGCACCTGTGTGGGTTTTCTCTGGGTACTCCACTTTCCTCCCACATCCCAAAAACATGCATGCTGGGTTAATTGAGAACTCTAAATTGCTTGTAGGTGTGCTTGTGAGTGTGAAGGCTTGTTTGTCTCTACACTGTATGTGCTGTGTGATTGGCTGGCGACCATTTGAGGGTTTAACCCGCCGAAATAGGCACCAGCACGTCTGCGACCTATCAGGAGGAGAAGCAGAACGGAAAATGGTGAAAATTGACTTTTCAAACATTTGAAATCAGTTTTTTTATTTATCTACTATAATTTTGTATCGTACTGGGTGTTTTTAGGCCACGAAAAAAGTAATCAGTTTCACGGACAGTGAGATTTAAGAGACTACCCACTAGTCAAACGTTAAACGGAGGTTCCGCTGCACCCTATCTCGAAAGTCACCGCGAGTGCCATGGTGCCCGTGCCCGCTGACCTTTGCTCCCGCCCAATCAGGTGATTAATAGTGAAATTTACTCCCGGGACCCGGTGGGATCCCAAAAAATGTCAGCCGACAATCGTTACGTGCCCAATTATACTAGGCGACCAGTCTGTTGTTTGCCTTACTTTCCCTGCTTGTTGCCCGGTGACCAGTCTGTTGTTGACCTGTTTGTCTAATGTTGTTGTCGTTCATTAGAGTGACAGCGAGCGGACTTACGGACGTTGTCGGAGGGTGTCTCCGCAGCGAGGCTCCTCATTGCCTGGTCGCAGCTCTCACCGCGACGGTATACGCTAACCCTAACCTGCGCGTGATGGGAGCCATGAATGAAAATAAGCTCTTTGATACCAAATTTTCATTTTTGATCCAATCAGCTCACGGCCGAGAAGAGCTCTCTCGTCGTGGGAGGAGATCCGGTCTGGCTCGCAGCACAGCCCCCCATGCAGGTCCAAATACCCGCCACATTTACATGTCAAGGATCACCTTGAACATGCCTGATGCTGATGGTGCTAAACATTTGTCCAAAGCTCACAAGAACCAGGACCACAAACGTCCAGAGTTTCCTGCCAGATCAGAACCTCCTGCTGGACCAAGACGTGAAGCACCAAAACCAGAACCGGGAAGTGGAAAGTCACTCGTTGAGAAAGCAGAGGAGTTGCCGAGGAACAACGTGGACGAGCGTTCTCCTCCGGTGACAGCGCAACAGGTGAACTGTAGTACTCTATGCAACCACCTGGGAGCGCTGCACTTAACATGTTCCAGTCCTGTCGTTTAGGTCATCATTTGTTGCATTAATTTTGCGGTTTTCCACTAAATATGGTTAATTAAAATATATTTTTTAATGTTTCAGGTTAATTGCAGTCAAATTAATTACAGCTAATACAATGAAAACTCACAAATAAGGATTTTATGATAAAAATATTATTTTTTACATTTGATCCTTTTTTTTGGATTAATGAATTGAGAAATTAAAATTTCATTAATTGTAAAAAATAAAATATTTTACTATTTATAAAAAAAAAAATAATAATAATTGTTTTTTCTTGGGAATAAAACTAAATTAGTGATTTTGAATAAAATCATAAATACAATTTAAGAGTAAGAACAACTTTTTGTGAAAATAAAGATTTTTTTTCATCCATCCATCCATTTTCTGAGCCGCTTGTCCTCACAAGGGTCACGGGAGTGCTGGATCCTATCCCAGCTATCATCGGGCAGGAGGCGGGGTACACCCTGAACTGGTTGCCAGCCAATGGCAGGGCACATGTAAACAAACAACCATTCACACCTACAGGCAATTTAGAGTCGTCGATTAACCTACCACGCATGTTTTTGGGATGTGGGAGGAAACCGGAGTGCCCTGAGAAAACCCACGCAGGCACGGGGACAACATGCAAACTCCACACAGGCGGGGCTGGGGATTGAACCCCGGACCTCAGAACTGTGAGGCAGACACTCTAACCAGTCTTCCACCATGCCGCCAGATTTTTTTTCAATATATTTTTAATTCCGCTTAATATAAATCAAACACCCAGCCATCCATTTTCCGAACCGCTTATCAATAGGGTCGCGGGTGTGCTGGAACCTATCCCAGCTGACTTTGGGCGAGAGGCGGGGTAGACCCTGAAATGGTAACAATTAAACAATTATTTTTAAATACATCATAAATAACATAATTTCAAAATAAGATCGAATTATTAAAATAGATGTTTTATTCACTTTAATAACTAATTGGTTAATTATACAGCAATAAAAAATAGAATGATTTACTGAAATTAGTCATCAAAATTTATATGACAAATATATCTATGTACATAATTTATTATTTGAGAGACCATTTTACAAATGCATTAGAACTTTATTCTTTTTTACTTTAATACATTTTGTCCCAGATGCTCCGCCCCTGCAGCAGCGGGGCCTCTCTGTTGAGAATGCACCCTGTCACCATGGAAACGCAGATGCATCCCATTGCGATGGAAACTGAGTACCGCTGCAGCTTCCAGGGTCGGTCTCCGCCTCGCGGGCCCCGCCTGCGGAAGCATTTGGAGCGTCGCCAGAGAGTTCCGCTCTTCCACACTCGCACTGTACACGCACATGCAAGATGCTGTTGTTGTTTTTGAAGATTTTGTCATTGTTGTTTCCGTTGTCGTCATCATTGACGACGATTTTATTTTATCAGAGTCTGAAGATGAGGGAGGAGTCTGACAATATGCCCCACCCACAACATGCTGGACCCACCCACCAGAGGAAAGCCACGCCCCCTCCGCAGGTTCATCGACGACACAGGTGTGTGTGTGTGTCTGTCTTATAATGCATACTGTTAGATATATTTTAGTAGTTATCATTTATTTGCTTAGCTTGCATTAGTATTTTGCATTAGTAGCTTGCATTAGTATTTTGCATTAGTAGCTTGCATTAGTATTATGGACAATATTTAGATAGAAAGATGTCTCGCCTTCAAGAAGATGACTCAGCAACATTTGATGGAAGGGCGCCTTGACCAAGGACGTGATCGGATGTGGTCGGGGACGGGACAGGTGTCGTCCGGTCCTATGTTTTGTGTTGTGTCTTAATGCTTAGAACATTGTCTTGTAGAACCCTCCTATTTTCAAATAAATGTAGGAGCGACGGGGGAGATTGTTTAGAGCGTGTTGAGAGGCTGTAACCTGAACAATCTCCCATGCACCCTCCTCATGAGTAAAATGACCAACGTCTTCATTCCTTTTGTGTTTATTCATTATAATGTTTGGTGAGATAAATCCAACACATACTCATGTAAACTTTTGTGGAAATGTGTGTGTTATAGTGTGTGCGTGTGTGTTTAAATGTAGTTTGTTTGTGTGTTCTCGTGTAGAGCTTATCAAAGTGTGGTGCAAGTACGTACGTATTCTAGTGGTATGTGAAAGAATCGCTTAAGTACAGTTCAGAGGGGTATTCCAGCAAGTAGGTTATGTGAAAACACAGAGCAAATTGACCCTGAGATTAGGGAGAGCTTGGTCAATTATTTTCAAAGAGATGGGTAAAAGGACTTACGACCCAGTCATCACAGTATCGGTCTCCGTGAACCTAACCTGAACTTTTTTTTCACTCCCCCCCCCTTGGGTTAGGTCAGGTCTCAGGTTTAGATTAAGAGCATGGTGAACCATCTTGCTGGAATGGGTGGTGGAGGGGGATTTATTCATGAAATGCTTTTTTTGTACTTTTAAGTTCAGTGCATTTGCATGTAATCTTTGAGGACTGTTTGTTTTTTGACATTTACTTTTATGTACAATACATTTTAAGTGATTATTTTTATTTTTCTACATTTCAGTGCAGCGTTAGGGTTTAAAATGTAAATAATGCTACAGCGGCAAAAATAGAAGACTAGAATCATCTTTATTGTTATAAACGTGCATGGATGCACATGAAATTTGTTCTCTGCATTTTACCCATCACAGTGAACACTCACACACTTGTTAGTGGAACACACTGGAGAAGAGGGCAATTTAAGTGCCCAGGGAGCAGTTCGGCTACCAGTGTCTTGCTTATGGACACCACAGCCGTGAGTCCGGGAGACGATATTTCATATACTTTTTATGGATAAAAACTCATTCTCACTTTTTCTGAACACTTCGGCCTGCTGTGAGGCTATATTCTAATGTTGGTCATGTTAGTGGCACTTGGAGAGAGATGTATTGTTTTTAGGTGGTGCTTGGGTTCAAATTTGAGAATCACTGTTCTAGTGTATTCTAATGTAAATGTGTATGCTGTTTTTGAATTTCTTTTGTCTGTATGCAAATGTGATTTGTGTGTGTGTGACAGGAAGCTGACTGAATATGAAGCCAGCTTTCCTTGTCCCCCGTGTGGAGCGGCGGGCGAAACCCCTCAGGTGATTTGCGGTCACATGACTCCAACACATGACTCCAACACTAACAAGCTTAGCTATCTAGCTCAGCCCAATTTGTTAAGGCAAGCTAGCGCGACCTGATGAGTAAGCACAAAACATAAGCATCGCTGCGGAAACCATCCAACCTCAACACTTCCTTACGGGGAATTTGGGCGCGTACACACACACACATACACACACACTCAGCTTTATTTATAGAGCAATTTACAAAAACATTTGCGGCAGTAATAAAGTACTGCAAATAAGAATGTCCATAAAACATCCATCCATTTTCCGTATCACTTATCCTCCTGACAGGTCGCGGGCGTGCTGGAGTCTATCTGAGCTGACTTGATCGAGAGGCGGGGTACACCCTGAATTGGTTGCCAGCCAGTCGCAGGGCACATATGCAACACAATAAATACATTAATAATAAACAAAGAAACAAATGGTCGTCTATGATATCACTCGCATTTGTTGAAAGCTTAAGTTTGAATGTAAACAAATGCACTTTTCTAACAGCTGTTCGTCCGTTGGCGAGTAACGGGAGGATCACTTCAAATCTCCTGTCTGTCCCACACAGCAAAAACAGATGCAGATATACATCGGCAAAAAATGTCACAGCTAAAATGGTGTAAAGAGAACCCCCCCTAAGCCATAAAATGAGTACTCAATGTGGACAAGTACACAGTAAATTAGGAGAACGTTAGAGCTCTTGATAAGATGAGAGAGGCTGTCGACTCACTATTAAGTCCGTTAGTCCAGGCAGACACACACACACCCCACGCTTACACAATAAAAAGGCACTCGTACACAACACAGAGAAACCCAAAAACAGCTGCAACAGAGTCCTATAAATAACAGTCACATGCGCAAACACAACGCACACATACAGTACCCCACATACATACAACACGCATGCACGAACAACCAACACACTCATACAGGTACACATTCAGACAACACACTAACACAGCACAAACACACACACAGACAACACCCACACAAATACACGAACAAGTTAACAACAGACAAATGCGTGCACTCAACTCTCACATATCCATACATACGACACACACAGAGACAGAGCACGCAGACAGCAATGTGTGTGTTGAAGTTTCCAATCCTCAGGTGTACCTAATAAAATGTCATCTTATATTGTCTGCCAAAGCCACCTCAACTTCCTGTGTGTGTGTGTGTGTGTGTGTGTGTGTGTGTGTGTGTGTGTGTCGACTTCCTGTTGCCGTGCGGCTTCGATGTGTGCATCAGGGTCATGGAGGTCACGCTTGCTTTTACCAGAAGTCTTTGTGAGCCTTCAAAGCGCTGACTCACTTCTCAGAACCACGTCTTCATTTGGGTCATGTCTGGCCAACGCCAGCCATCAGCGACACGCGCGCACACACATGAGCACACTCTGTGTGTGTGTGTGTGTGTGTGTGTGTGTGTGTGTGTGTGTATATATATATATATATATACCTGTAACAGGTGTGTCATTGTGAACCACCGCCCTCTGAAGATGTGTTGTGTGTGTGTGTGTGTGTGCGCGCGTGCAGGTGGCGCTGTTGAGACAGAAGGCATCGTGGTACCGCTGCCGGGCCTGGGGGACCAACTTCTCCAGACAGCACCTGAGCCAGCTCACCTCCCAGCACAATTTCCTTTGGGAGCCCAGCACTGATGCTCCCAGCCCCCGACCCACCTCGGATCCCAGACTCACCCCGGACCTCCGCAGACCTCCCTACGTGGAGGCTCTGGACCTCGCCAGGTGAGCCGCGACCTTGAGCACCGTGTGACCTCGTCATCACGCCTGCACTTTTGTCGCTTCCTCCCCACAGCTGCTCCACTTCCCCGTCTGGACCAGCAAACCCTGCCCGTGGCGGGCCAGTGGCGCCGTCCACATGTTGCAAGACGATCTGGGCGGCAGAAGGACAAGAGTACGAGGAAGACGAGGATGGGGTGGAACGCTCGCCCACTCCTGAGATGGTCAGCAGACCGCTTCACAGAACACATTTGGATGTCACCACACCTGCCACTGGTAAAGACATACTCATCTATGCGTGCACATACACACACACTTGAAGAACTCATTGGGTACAAGGACACCCAATCCATCGGCCTGTACCTCACCGGACACCTTGAACCAGTTCTTTGCCCACTTTCACGAGCATAATGGGGGAACCCACACCTGTCCTGCCCTTCTGGAGCTCGAGAACGCCCCCATCCAGCTGCAGCAACACCGGCGAAAAAAAGCAACGGGTCCAGACACGGTGCAATGAAGAGTTCTTAATGAGTGTACAGACCAGCTAGCAGAGGTTTTCGTCGCCATCTTTACCCTCTCGCTGCGGCAGTCTGTCGTCTCAGCTGCCTTAAATCAGCCACCTTTGTCCCATTACCCAAGAAGAACGTAGTGAGCTGCCTGAAGGACTATCACCCAGTTGCTTTAACACCCATCGTCACCGAGGGACTGGAGAGAGTCGGCCTGTCTCATATCAAGGACGCTATTGCCGATGACCTCGATCACCACCAGTTTGCAAACAGGTCAAGAGAAGATGCACTCCACACTGCCTTAACACACCTGGATAATGCTAACACCTATGTGAGGATGCTGTTTGTGGATTTCAGCTCTGCATATACACAGTTGTAGCCCACAAACTGCTTACAAAGCTGAGCAGCCTAACCATTGGCAGCTCACTGAGCACCTGGGACCGGAAATCCTCAACAACAAACCCCAGAATATCAGGATGGGAAACACCTCCTGCACTCTCATCCTGAACATGGGGACACTACAGGGGTGTGTCCTCTCAATCTCTCCCAATCACCCAGACCCCACCACCATCATCTAATTTGCTGAAGACACCACCTTTGTGGGACTAATCAGGGACAATGATGAGTCAGCCTCCATTGGGGAGGTCCGGCATCTCAGGGGATGGTGTGAAATCAACAATCTGGACCTGAATACAGCCAAGATGGAGATGAACGTGGACTTCAGGAATTCCTGGGCACATCAACCTCTTTCTAGATGGAGAGGAAGTAGAGAGGGCGGAAAGCTTCAAATTTCTCAGAGTCCACAGGAGATCTCACCTGGTCGACCAACACCGGGGAAACCAGCAGAATTATTTGAAGAATTGTCTGACTTGTGTGTTTGCAGCAGGGGGTGCCATCCTGGTGGGCAGGTCCAGTTCAGAAGAAGCTTTTCAGGTAACTGATTGGATTAACTAATTGGATAATTGACAGACTGACCGATTGACTGTCTGCTCGATGTATGTATAGAGGCGTGGCGCTAGTGTTTCCACAGCAATGGACAAAGCGAACGCCGGGCTTATGCCAAAGGGGGTGTTGTGTCCTTGTAGCCCCGCCCTCCTCCACCGGCCCTCTTCTGCTGCGAAGTGTCGACCAATCCTGTCCAGGCTGAGCCCGGCGGCCCCGCCACCGATGCACGTCATCCGAGGACGGCTGAGACATGCTGAGTTCCAACACAACGGTCAGTCATGGCAACCAATCGATTTGGCGGTGAATTGATTCATGTCATCGTGTGTGTGTGTGTGTGTGTGTGTGTGTGTGTCTGTGTCTGTCAGGTGAGCTTGGTCTGAGGTTCCACTCGCACCAAGGTTTCGGAAGCAACTTTCATCCTGACGAAGGTGACTCTCCTCTTCCTCCCTCTCCTCTTCTTCTTCCTGAGCTGTGTTGGAATCCCATTCGAATGCACCCTCTCACCGTGGAAACGGACTGTGCGAATGCTTTTGAACACAGCCCTCCCTCGGTCTTTGGGTACCCGTCCCTAATACCGTCCCCTCCTTTTGGCCTAGACGAGCGTCTGCGGGTGATGTCGAGCCGCTCGGCGGCGGCGTGTTCGGCGGCGGTGGCCATGCTGGAGCGCGCGCAGACGAGGGGTCGGGAATTCTGGGGGAAGAGCTGAACCCTCCTCCCTTAAACCAACCAACCAATAATGGACTTTTACTTTGACCAATAAAACTTCTCGTCCTTATTCTTTCTGCTTTGATTCTTAATCTTTATTCTTTTTATTCACACTTAAAAAAGGATCTTTAATTCTTATTCTTTATGCTTTAAGCTTTATTTTTCTCTACTTTTATTGTAGTTTATACTTAAATTATTCATTATTCTTCTTTACACTAAGTTGTATGATTTGCACTTTAATTACTGTTTTATCATGACTTAGTCTTCTTATTTTAACTTACACAATTCTTGTGTACACTTTATATTTACACTAGTTCTTATTTATTCTTATTGACACATAGTTACTATTTACACTAATTGTCATTGTTCACTGTAATATGTACTCTAATTCTTAATTCCCATTATTTGCACTTTAATTCTTATTTTTTGTACACTTTCTTGAATTCTTCACTAATTCTTTTCACACTAATTCCCCTAATTCATTTATTCTTAGATTTTAATTATCATCATTTGCCCTTTAATTCTTATTCTTTACACTGTAATTAATTTTCTTTCTTCTGGACTAATTTTTTTGGGACTAATGTGAGCAGGTGAGTAAAAAGTCCACCCGACATTACTTCCTGTTCCCCTCATAAATATCCTTGTTCTTACCAGCTCGTGATGTCACTTCCGGTTACGTGCTGGGATGAAAACAAAAATTCGATGGAAGGTATGTTGATTTATGTTTGATTTATTTGCATTTTGTCTTGTCACGTTTGAAACGATGATCGTCATAAGCATGTTGCATTTATGTCATCGCGTACGTCATTGACAGCGACGTGTTAATAAACGCTAGGCAAACATACCTCGTTTTCACGCACTCAATACATATGCACATTAACACAACATGCTCACATACACTACACGCACTCACTCTCACTACGTATACACATTTACGCAACACATACATATACGCACTCATTCACTCACTCACTCACTCAAACACTATACACATACAACCCCAATTCCAATGAAGTTGGGACGTTGTGTTAAACAAAAATAAAAACAATACAATGATTTGCAAATCTTGTTCAACCTATATTTCATTGAATACACTACAAAGACAAGATATTTAACGTTCAAACTGACAAACTTGATTGTTTTTAGCAAATAATCATGAACTTGGAATTTTATGGCTGCAACACGTTCTAATAAAAGCTGGGACAGGTGGCAGAAAAGGTTGAGAAAGTTGCGGAATGCTCATCAAACACCTGTTTGGAACATCCCATAGGTGAACAGGCTAATTGTGAACAGGTGGGTGCCATGATTGGGTAGAAAAGGAGCTTCCCTGAATTGCTCAGTCAATCACAAACAAAGATGGGGCGAGGTTTCCCTCTTTGTGAACAAGTGTGTGAGAAAATAGTTGAGCAATTTAAGGACAATGTTCCTCAACGTACAATTTATTATTTGCTTAAAACAATCAAGTTTATCAGTTTGAACATTGAATATCTTGTCTTTGTAGTGTATCCAATGAAATATAGGTTGACCATGATTTGTAAATCATTGTATTCTGTTTTTATTTGCTAAACACAACGTCCCAACTTCAATGGAATTGGGGTTGTACACAATACATGCGTGTACACGCTCACAGGCATACACACAACACATACTCTCTCACAGATGGACTCACCCACACAAGCACACACTATACACATACAAGTCATTGAGACACGCAACACTTATAACACACATTCACACAATCAATCAAACACACACATGCGCACACTGGAAAGGAGGAAGTGATGTCACTGGTCCAGATTTATGACAAACATTCGATTTGTCGTCACACTTTGACTTCATTTCCTCCAAGTGACAGTAAATGCATCAACACTGACGTGTGTGTGCGCGCGTGTGTGTGTGTGTGTGTGTGTGTGGGGGGGGGGGTTTTGCTTGTCCTATTTCTTGTGGGGGGGCGGAGGCTTTTGTGTGTATAAAATGCGGCGTGTACGCTCCGATCACATCATCGCCGTTTTTGCCCTTCACCTCGTCAACTTTTTTTGTTTTTTTCCATCATCATCATCATCATCATGAAAGTCGTCTGGAACGCCGCGCTTGTCTCCCGCCGCCGTCTTGGTGCCGCCGTGCTGCCGCTGCTCCTGATTGGCTACGTCTGTCCTGGGGAGGCGGGACCCGTCCGTCAGTCGTTCAGCAAAGTTTTGAGGAGTCCGGCGACCTATCAGGCTGCAGAGGAAGTCTCACTACACGTAAGTCACCTGTCACAGTAATGTTTTTGTTATTAATGCGTCAACGAACATATTAATCATGTGACATATGAACATATTGTGATATACGAATGGGATACAAATGCAACAATGCTAAATGAACTTATCAGTCCAACATAGGAAAATGTTAATGCGACATGAAAACGTTAATGCAACATGACAGTGTTCTTACCGTGATGTAAACATGTTATGACTGCGACATAAATGTATTGTTAATGCGATAACCTATTAATGCGACATATTGCATTATTAATGCGACATATAAATGTGGTGTTAATGTGACTTAACGTGTTATGGGACGTATTATCAACGTGGCATATTTTTTATGTAATGTTAATGTTATTGTGACAAACATGCTAACAACGAAATGTGAACATGGTAATGCATCATGTGAACACATTATAGCTTGTGAGCAACGTGTCCTATTAAAGTTGAAGTCATAAGAATGTTTTACCGTCACAATAACAATAATAAAAATCATGCATGTGATTAATATAAGACTTTTGAAGGCACTCAGACGCTTTACAATCATTCACTCCACAGTCACGCCCTAGTGGTGGTAAGCTACTTGTGTCGCCACAGCTGTCCTGTAGGGGACACTCTGACGGAAGCGTGGCTGCCATTCTACGCCTACGGCCCCTCCGACCACCACAGAACATCAACCACATTCATTCTCGATCAACGTGGGACAACATGCGCTCGGCTGGGGGTTCAAACCCGCAGCCCTGCGGTTGCAGGGCGGACTCTTAACCTCTGCGGCACGCTGTCCCAACAACGTTTTAATGTGTTATGAACGTTTTGCCGACATGTCCTATGCGTGTTTTTTGAGCGACTTGAACTTATGAATGTATCACATGCACTTAAATGAACACATCCTCTGAACATGTCACAAGATAACCTTTATTAGTCCCACAGTGGGCAAATTGTGTTGATGTTCCAGATGAAAATGTCCTCAATATGACAATGTTCACTTGCCATATTAAGGTGTTCTTAACATGTTTTTAACGTGTTGTTGTTCAGGCTCAGCACTCTGAGACGGCAGAGGAGTCCGACATCAGACTGAACGTTCCGGTCAACAACGATATGGTAAACAACAAAGTCAAAACTCCTCAACCAACACTGCCTCGCCTTACCCTTTTTTTCACTTTGCCTTGTCTTGGTTTGCCCTGCCTCACCTTACCTTGCTTTACCTTACCTAAAGGACCACATGAGCGCCTGCTGCCTGCACGCCAACATCCTGGACTTCTACCTGAACAACATCCTCAATCACTTTGGCGACCAGCATCCCAGAATGCACCAGCTGCACTCCGACCTCGGCAGAGTCAGCTTTGACCTTAAGGAACGTGGATGTGTGAGTGGCAGCCACCTGCATCCTTGTGTCTACGTGACTTGTCCTTTGGACTTGTCACAGTGTCCTAGTGGACTTTGTGTTCTTGTGCAGTGATTCTGGTGGATTAGGACTTGAGCTGGGGGATGTGGCAAAGAAAAAAACGATACCGATTAAATTTTTTCATATCTTCCAATATCGATTATTATTAAGATTTATTAATTTTTGTTGTTGTTGAAACTTTAAAAAAAAAAGCCGCTTTTAAAGCATCTGTACTGAAAACTAAAGAAGCTCGAGAGTAATTAATTTTATGAATGCCTTTTGTTAACAACACTCCTCATAGTAAATTCTTAAAACGTTAACCTCAACGCATTGGCATAAGAAGTAAATAAGGCACATAAACTCAAGAAAAATATATGAACAATTTTCACTCAACAATGCAAAGAGAGTAGAAAAATATAACAGTGCATTAGTTTGAAATCTTGAGTAAAAAAACTGCCCCCTCTGGGATAATGAAGACACTTGGCTTGTAAGCATTATCATACTCCAGTTATGATGCTTTGGTTATTGCTATTTTTGTTGCTATTATTGCTACTTTCAAATGTGCATCATCTTTAATAACAATACAGATTAACTAGTTTTGCCATTTTATAAACCACCTGACTAATGATGACACGATTGATATGGACGTGGTGGCGGCGTGGTGTTTGATCAGCGCATTTAAAATAAGCTAGTCAAACAGGTTTTATATGAAACCATGCAGCCATAAAATTCTATATAGGCTGAACATGATTTGCAAATCATTGTATTCTTTTTTTTTTTAATTGATGTTTAACCCAATGTCCCAACTTCATTGGAATTGGGGTTGTAAACACAACACCCCATATTAACAGAAAAAAAATGAAAATATCGCACAGCCATAAGTATTCAGACCCTTTGCTCAGTATTTAGTAGAAACACCTTTTTGAGGTAATAGAGCCATGAGTCTTTTTGGGAATGATGCAACAGGTTTTTTTTACACCTGGATTTGGGGATCCTCTCCCATTCCTCCTTGCAGATCCTCTCCAGTTCTGTCAGGTTGGATGATGAACGTTGGTGGACAGCCATTTTCAGGCCTCTCCAGAGATGCTCAATTGGGTTTAAGTCAGGGCTGGGGCATTCCAGAACAGTCACGGAGTTGTTCTGAAGCCATCTATCCATCCATTTTCTTTACCGCTTATCCTCACTTGGGTCGCGGGCCTATCCCAGCTACTCCTTCGTTATTTTAGCTGTGTGTTTAGGGTCATTGTCAGCATGTGTATTGTTGAAGCAAATCATACGTAATTATCTTTGTCGTTTATTTCGAAGCTTCACGTTGTAAGTTGACTTTTAAAGAATCAATATGAAAATTGACATTCATGAACCTTTTCTAGCGTGGCACCTCCTGTTGGCTTGACCTTTTGTGTCCAATGTCCTTCCAGAACGTGGTGCACTACCGAGACCACCAGCACACTGTGGAGTTCCGCAATAAGTTGGCCAAGGTAAACTTCAAGTCACAAATTGCTTTTTGAAATTTAAACAGGACATATCATGTCAAGCAGTAAAGTGTCAAATGAAAATAAAACCACCAAGTCAATAAGGCATCAAACCCTTATCCATTTTGCCCGATTGTGACGTCACAATTAATTTACTAAGACATGCTAGACACTGACTTTGTCAGCCAATGTTTTGGCTAGAGCACTTTCCAGAGCAAAAAAAATAAATAGAAAAATTGCTGAAAGCACTTTCATGTCAAAGCCAAAAGGTAAGCCAAGCAGCAGTGTCGCTCGAGTTAGGATGAGCTAACAGTGTAGCATCAGCCGAGGACAATAATGTTAAAAAAAATTTTCTTCATGGGGGGTAGACACACACACTCAAGCAAGCAAACAAACATGCACGCACACACTCACTCATACATGGACACGCTCACTAACTCACACGCACATATACACACACATGCATAGACGCACTCCATTTCACCACGACAAGAAATCTGTACATTACATATAAGGTATTTAGACACCTGGGAATTTTTTTTTAATGGTGAAAAAATTGTTGATTGCTGAGCAAGTGTGTTTCTTGGCAGATGACGATGAATAATGCTGATTCCAAATGTTTTATAGATGGAACATGGGCGTGGCCTGAACAAGGCGATGAGCGAGGTGAACATTCTCTTTGCGTATCTGCACGACAGCTGCGTGAGCGCCACCCACTGAAGCACAACTACAATCTTATTTATTGGCTTATTTAATCTATTTATATGGCTGTTACCATCGAGAACATTGTGTTACAGTAACAGATCAAATAAACTTACTTTTTACAACAATAAATAAAAAACTACTGTCATGTGTCACCTTTGGATGGCAGGTGTTGGCCAATTAGAAGCCTTGCAAACAGGCTGGTGGCTTCTTAGAGGGCCGCTACACCTTCGTATTGTGTGTGTGTGTGTGTGTGTGTGTGTTTGTGCATTAAAGGCCAGTACAGCCAGCAATTTATCTCCTTTTTAGTGTGTGTGTGTGTGTGTGTGTGTGTTAATAGGCCTGTACACCCATTTATCTCGTGTGTGTCTGTGTGTGTGTGTGTGTGTGTGTGTGAGACACACACATCACCTCGTGTCAGACTGTATAATGTCTGCATCTTTTTGCACAATTGTTTTTGTCAATGTCTTTATGTCTCCAAAGTGTTCTGTAAATTGACTGTCTTTTGTACTAGAGCGGCTCCAACTACCGGAGACAAATTCCTTGTGTGTTTTGGACATACGTGGCAAATAAAGATGATTATGATTCTGATCACAGGAATTTCCCGCACTTGGATGTGACAGCAGACTTCCCAGCCTATGTGTGGATGTGTGTGCGTGCATATGTGTCTGAAATAAGATATTTCTATGTTTTTTGTCAGATCGCATGACCGGGCGATGATGTCAACCATGTGATCGTGTGTCGGTGGCGACTATGGTGACATCACGGTCATGTAACCTGGCAGGCTTTCATCTTCAATCAACAGGATGAGACATCATGTGACTCAGCCGAGGAGGGGAGGAGGTCCAGGTAGGAGGACATCGCCATGGCAATCGTGACTCAGACAAAAGGTTTTGAAAGCGGAGAAGAGGAACAAGGCGACGGCGCTATAAAGCCCGGTGGGTCCACCGCCTGTCGCTCGCCACTTTGCATCCTCGACATGCTCTTCGTCAAAACGTCTCCTCTTCCTTCCACCATCCTCTTCCACCTCTTCATCCTACTGGTGGTCGTAGAGGGCGTTGCCATGACACTGGCCTGCAGGGGGCTCAGGTGCCAATGGGACATCCAGGCCGCGCTCATCCATAATTTGTGGACTCTGATGGTCAGTCACATCACTCATTATCATCCTCATCATTATTATTGTCATCAATGCACCCGGCTGTGAAACTCCTGAAGTTTGCAGATGACACCACAGTCATCGGCCTCATCAAAGAGTGTGACGAGTCTGCGTATCGACAGGAAGCGGAGCGGCTGGAGCTGCGGTGCGGCCGACACAACCTGGAGCTCAACACGCTCGAGACTGTAGAGATGATGGTGGACTTCCGGAGGCATCCTTCGCCACAGCTGCCCCTCACGCTGTCCAACTGCCTTGTGTCAACCGTCGAGACCTTCAATTTCCTGGGAATTACGGTCTCTCAGGACCTGAAGTGGGCGATCAACATCAACTCCATCCTCAAAAAGGCCCAGCAGAGGATGTACTTCCTGCGGCTTCTGAGGAAGCACGGCCTGCCACAGGACCTGTTGAGGCAGTTCTACACAGCGGTCATCGAATCAGTCCTGTGTTCTTCCATGACAGTTTGGTTTAGCGCTGCTACAAAAAAGGACAAACTCCGACTGCAACGGACAATCAAAAGGATTGTCGGTACCCCCCTACCCACCATTGAGGACACGCACGCTGCCAGAACTAAGGCAAGAGCGTGCAAAATCCTCTGGGACCCTCCACATCCCGGTCACCACCTCTTCCAGCTCCTTCCCTCAGGTAAGCGCTACTGAACAATGCAAATTAAAGCAAGCAGACATTCCAACATCTTCTTCCCTCTTGCCATTAACCTCTTGAACAGTTAATTTAGAATTCCATTGCAACATGCTGCCAATTTTTTGTCTTGAGTTTGTTCTCACATTTCTGTGAGGCCAATTATACATGACTCTTGCACTCACTGTACTAGTCTCGCCACGCTGCACTATTTGCGTATCTGTTATTGACCAATCCTGGCCACTCATGCCTGAGTAGCATCTGCAACATTTGCGCAATCGACATTGTCCCAGACTATCGCACTACTTGTCACTTTAAACTGCATACATTTCTTGAACTCTCGGCGCCCTTTGCACAATGGTCATTGCACCGGACTATTCTATTCGTCATTTCAACCTGCTCTAATTGCAAGAGGACTCTGCATCTTTTTGCACAATTGTCCAACAAATAAATAACTAAATAAATAGAACCAGCATTACCAGATTACTAGCAAACTTTTATTGCTCAGTGACTGCTTTTTTTCAATGTCTTTATGTCTCAAAAGTATTCTCTATCAATTGACTGTCGTCGTGCAAGAGCGGCTCCACCTACCGGAGACAAATTCCTTGCTTGTGTGTTTTTGACATACCTGGCAAATAAAGGTGATTCTGATTCTGATAAGTTTTGGATGAGAATAGCAGCAAGCCTCACTAGCTTGTCGCTAAAAGAAATTCCTACCAGCAGTAACTTGGGGCTGCTGGCAAAAAACGATGGCATCGACGCCAAGTGATACTCCGTCTTCGTTGAAAAAATGTTCTGTCCAAAAATGCATGGTCAATAAATGTTTGCTAAAGAGAACTTGATGACACGTTGCTTTACGACACTACGTCCTCACGTGTTGTAAGACGAGATATGGTAAAATTTAGTATTTCTCAATTTTACTGTTTCTATATCACTTGTGCTCTTATTGTATTTGAGACCAGCTACCATTTTTTGTCAAATATTTAGTCCACATCAACGAACCCATGGTATGGCAACGCGCAAATGGAAAAATGTTCAATTTGGGAAGGTCTCACTGTGATGTCAGAGGTCCATTAGGAGAGGGGTTGGCGGGTCGACTTAACCGTGCTAACAGCAAAACATTTCGGTGGACCTGACATACGGTGCGCTTCACGTCCAAACCAGGCGAGAAAAACCTCCAGGCTACTTCCTGGTAGGTTGCTAAGGAACCGCTTTCGAATATGGTGAAAACCAAGAATACGAAGTGCAGTGTGTAAAGGCCTTTATAGTTGAAAATCTTTTGTAAATTGAGCAAATTGGGGACGAGATGCCGAAAACACATGACTTGAAGGTTTAAATGACGATGCAGAGTAGTAAAGTCAACTAATCGTTTTAACCTGCTGGGTACATACACGGCGGCCAGAAGAGAAAGGAGAGACGAGAGATGGAAGGATTAATTAATTCAGCCCAAAGGTTAAAGCACATTAGTGATGATATAAATATGATTTTAATCAGACCTCCCAAGATGAATGAAAATCTGGTGCGATGGCTAATATTCGCTTCTGTTTGCTGTCACTTCTTGTCGTGCTTGTCATTCTTTGTTCTCAGGCGGAGTTCGTTCAATGCAGGAATACTTTTCTTCTGCCTCACTGCCATGTGACTCACACGTTATTTCATGATTGTTTCACAGGGTTTACGTTCAACAGCATAAATACATTCCCCACAAGCGTCAGGCTCTACCGGAGCCTGAACCTCCACCACAAACTTCTCTGTCGGAAACACCGATGCGCACCAGCAACATCGTGTTGAGGCTGCCCACATTATGACAGCTCCGCGCGTGTTGCTGTATTTGGGATAGAATTACCACAGTTTAAAAAAAATCTAAATAATTAAAAAACAAATGAGTATCTCATTTTAAATCGAAAAATTTTTTGTTTATTTGAATTGAAATTAATTTTAAAATTAACCTTAAAATGTAATTATTATTTTTCTCGACAAAAAGAAAAATGAGTAAGCTGAAATTAAAAAAAGTGAAAAGGAATGATAAAGATGCTCTAGAATATGATCAAAACAAATAGAAATCATAGAATAAAGCCCTCTTCCCATATTCTGGGACTGGCTGTTGTTGACAAATTATAGAGAGCCCAACTACTGGTGCTGTTTACACCATTAAGTACATTGTTAAAGGGCCGATCACATTTGTTGTTTCGTAGCCATAACAATTTTTAGGACATAACCTGTACTGAGCCAATTACTACACAGGTTTACAAAAGTATTTTTGTATGTAAAATGTTTTCAACTGATTTAGGACAATTGTGCATCGCTGAGTCTGAAAATGACATCCGTTTCTCTTGTTCAGGTGAGGTTTTTATGCCCAGTTGATTTAAAAAAAAATAAAAAAAAAAGATTACATTTTTGTGACATTATTGGTTGATTTTTATTTCTCATCTGAAATAGGAGAATCATTGATACAAAATACCTGTACTTGGAAACAAAAAGAAAAACGTGGGCATAGTTCAAAAGATTGACTTGGTTGAACAAAACCAATGATAACTTTGCATATAGCACATCAAAATGTTTGTAAATTAGCTAAAAAAAATCAAAATAAATCTGAGACAATAAATTGGTGGTTGTTGTGTTATGTTAAATTTGAACGTTACTCTCAATGTTACATAATGGTTTATGGAGTAGCTGGGATCAAAGAGATAATAGAAGTAAAAAAATAAATTAGAATAAAGAAAAGAAGTGGAAAAAGAAAAAAATGATTCATGAAGACTTATGGGTGGAAACAACGTTGGCGTTGCGGCCGCTTGAAAGTAGCTCAGGTGGCTGCCTTGTGGCCTCTTTAGCCCTGTTAGCTTAGCATTTAGCAGCTCAAGAGCCAAACACACACACACACGCATGTGCACAACTAAGATGGACAGCTAACCAAGTAGCAGCATTCCATAGTGTTACTTAGTACTTGCATCTCTCTCACACACACACACACACACACAGACACACACACACACACACATACACACACACATAAGACAGACGGCTAATTAACTCGCAGCTTATTACTCTCATGGCACATGCAGACAAATCCCCACACACATGCATACACACACAAACACACACCAAATACATACACTCTCATAGAAGCACATGCATATGCACACACATGCATACGTATGCACAAATGAACATGCATGCACAAATACACACAGATGGCTAACTACCGGTTTAGCATAACTTGTTACATCAAACACACGTGTAGACACAAGCACACACGCATACACGCATCTCCACACACGCACACACACACACACACACACACACACACAAATAGACACACTTTAACATCCTCACAAACCGATCCAAGCACATACGTGCACAATATGCACGCACACAGACCCGTTTGCACATGAACATTAATAGATACACACCTACGTATTGTATACACGCACACACACCTCAATGGGTCAACCCTGTCTCAGAGGCCTCTGTTTTTCCCCTCTGGTGGGTCATGGGGGCTTGATAAACATTTTGGAACCACACACACGTCTGAACCAACCCCAAAACGCACACACACACACACATCATTCTGGACCTTCGGCTTCTGCGAAAACCGATGAAAACCACAGTAACCAGGGAGTCTCCTCGGCAAGATGGTTGTAAGTGCAAATGCCTTTAAGGAAGGCCCTAGGTGTGTGTGTGTGTGTGTGTGTGTTTGTGCGCATACACGTTTCTGAGCAGCAGCATATTTCAGAGGAAGATTCTGGTGTTTGCTGATGAGTGACCACAGACCACAAAGACGTGTATAAAAGATGCGAGCGGCGCTCAGCGAGCTGACCTGAAAATCCGTCGTCGTCTCTCAGCACTCGTCTGTCGTCTCAGAGCCTACCACTCATCTTCGGTCACTCGTCGCCACCATGTCGCCACCGAGCCGTCTGTGTCTGTTGGTCCTGCTGGGAGCTCTGGTGGCGTGGGCCAATCGCGTAGACCCGCATCCTGAACTCCGGGAAATCCTGGAGAACATCTCCGGAATTGTGGTGAGCAGACGACGTCCCGCAGGGATCCCCCTTAGAACCACTTCACTTTCACATTCAACTTTTGCCGCTTTCACTTGTTGCGTGTCTTTTTCAGCATGTGAAGATCTTGTGTCTTTCAAGCAATTCACTTGTCTCTTTCATTGCTTTCCCTGTTATGTTTCAGCATATTTCTGAGTTTCAGCATGCTTATGTTGTTTTAGTGTGTTCATGTGTGTTTTAGCATGCTCATTGTTTGTGTACTTCATGTGTTTCGGCATGCTCATTTTCTTTCATGTTTCAGCAGCTTCATGTTTTGTGTGGGTTTCAGTGCTTTACATACTATATTGTTTCAGCATGTTCGTGTGTTTCAGGATATTGACATACTGTTTGTGTGTCAGCGTGCTCCAGCATCGTGGAGTCGTGTTGTTCAGTTTGTTTATATGTGTACGTTTCGGCATGTTCACCTTGTTCGTTTCATTACATATTGTGTTTCAGCATGCTCACGTCCCGAGTTTTTCCGAATGTTACCGTTTTTTGTGTTTCAGCATGATGTGATGTGTGTGTTTCAGAATGTTCGTGTTGTGTGTGTTGTCACGTTGGGGGTTTCAGCAATGTATACGTTATGTGCATCTGTTTCAGGATGTGAAGAGCGTGAATGGCATTCCTCCTTTCAACGGTGTAATCAGGAGCATCAAAGCGTGTCAGGTATAAGAATAAAACGCGGCCGTTCAGTGAACGGTCAGGGAATCGAACCGCAGGCCTTTGGGTTACGGGCTGGACAGTTGACACATTTCCACTGATTCCTGCAGAACCGAGAGGAAGTCAAGCTGGTGAATGCCACACTGCAAGTCTACATGCGAGTCTTGGAGAGCATCCTGCGCCCGGCGCCCGGGCAGCACACCGCCCTGCTAGATTCGGTGCCCGAGGCAACGCGGGAGCACTTGAGGCACAACGTCGGCCAGCTGACAAACAAGATGCGCCACTTGACTGACAAGCTGGCTCGCCGCCATTGCCCTGACGTGCCAAACGTCTTACACCAGCTCTCGCAACTCAAGGTGAGCACCAGGCTCCTTTCCTTCGTTCCTTCCAAAATCATTTGAAAATGTATTTTAAAATGTTTTCCAATAATAATTTAATAAAACTGTTGAAAAAAATAATCATTGGAAAACATAATAAAATGATTGAGAGGTGTGATTTAAAAAAAAATTTATTTGCTGCTTCCTAGCTTATTCAAAATAACAATCATTTCGAAGTATAATACATGAATAAAGATCTGTATATGACTTCAAAAATAAAACATTCCAAATCAAAAAATAATTTGAAAATCCAAAAGGCAAATTCTAAATAATTTCCATATTGCCAACATATTTCATATTTAAAAAATATGCGTTATAGAATTAGAGTTGAAAAATGAAAACAAATGTAACTGGATATATGAAAAATAGCAAGCTCAGCGTGACAGCAAGCTCAGCGTGCGTGGGCGTGCGCGTCGACGTGCGAGTGAGACGGGGCCGCGCAGGCGGGCGTCGTCCGGCGGGACTGCGAAGGAGGAAGGAGTGCGTGCCGGTGCGAGTGTGTACAGTAGCAAGACTGCGACCGGGGAAGAGTAGCGATTAGCGGAGGACCCGTTGACGGGTTGACACTTTGTATAAAGAAACTAAAATACATTAAAATAAAATAAAAAACAAGATGCTGTACTTACCATTACTGCTGAGAGTGTGAAAAAAGGAGGGCGAAAAAGGCAAAGATACTCCCGCCGCACAAACTCAGACAAGCCAGCTAAGCAGAAACACTACGGCGCTGGGACAAAACGGCGGACGAGGCACGGGCGTCGTAAAGTCGAAACGTCGTAGGTCGAGTGCGTCGTAACTCGAGGACTTTCTGTATTATAATAAAACAAAACATTTAAGATAATGGAAAAATATGACAAAATTGGAAATCGAAACGAAAAATCACAAATATTTATGAATTGCAGACAAAAGGTTGAAAATAAAAAAAACCCATTACATTTAGAATAATGCGAAATTATAATAAAAAACTGAAAAAAATGAAATGGAAAAAAGACGTGAATATATTTTAATACATTGTAAAAATAACAATCAAAACGTATTGAACATTTTGAAAAAGACCAGCAGAATAAATGTTATCCTATTTTCCTAACCTATTTTAAAATATATTTTCTTTGATTGGTCAATTTGAACCACAATGAATGACCTGTGCGTGAGTGCAGGTGGATGATGTGATGTTCCAGAAGAGAGCGTTGTCTCAGTTCCTGGAAGTCTACAACATGGCAGCTGTGATTGGCTCCCGAGCTTTGGCCCCCCCCACCGAGGCATCGTCGTGATTCTTTTTCTGCCTTTTTTAATTCTTCTCATGTATTCCTTTATTTAATTTCCCTCCTGTACTTTTTATTTATTTTTGCTTGCAGAAGCTGCAGAAACACATTTTTTCCGTCATTGTATTTATTTTTTTCCCTGTGTGTCTGAATTGGAATAAAAGCACCAGTCAAAAGTTGACGTTTGGTCACTGAAGTTTCACCGGAAGAAATGATGTCAGTCATTTCCAAATTTCTCTATTTCTGCTCTCATTGGCCCTTGTTTCCTTGATGAGCTATGAGTCAGCAAAGATGTCAAGCACTTTAACTTCTGAGGAATTTCCCCTGTGCTGCTGGGCCTTTTTTCCCCCTCCTTCCCATTGCTGCAGTTACATCATTACTTTTTAGTCTTCTTTCAACTTTATTTGAATGGATGTTTAAGGTCAAGATCAGGTTGAAAACTAGATAGTCATTGAAATTATTTTCTACAGCCACATTTGATGAAAAAATGTCAAACAAAATGACCAAACGGTTGAAGCACATACTGTGCTCAGATAAAGTTGATAATTTAGCTTCTGGTCATCACATTTGCAGACCAAATGGTACCGAGCATGTTAGCATTATAATATTGAGCTCATTACTAAGCTAACAGCCGAAGCTATCCCTTGAATGTTTGAAATTTTTGGTGAGTTCAACACGTTAGCATTAGCATGGTGAGCTAATTGCTAAACCAGCAACCGCAATTAACGCTTGAATGTTTGCAACGTTGAGTGAATTTAGCAGTAGCAGCACACAGCTAAGACTTTAACATTTGAAACGCCGTGCAAGTTTAGCATGTTAGCATTAGCATGTTAAGCTAAGTTAATAGCAAGAGTAAAATGGAACCCATATTACATGTTAGCATATTAGCGTTAACATGTACACAGTCAGTCAAACTGAATCCCACAAGTCACGGTATTGCTTTAGTTTTGAAACTCCAAATTTAAGATAAATTCCTCTAAAACTCATCACTTTCTTTACGTGTCAAGTCCGACACACACACACGTACACACCTGTGTGTGGTTGTGGGTGCGCATGTGTGTGGGAGATTCCTCACCTTGTGCTTCTGTGAACTTTGGTGATTTAAAGGAAATTGTCGACCACATTTTGACACTTAAATCATCACAATGTGCATGCGTGCGCGTGTCATCTTTTAAATGTGAGCCGTCGCAGACCAGTCAACACTCGACCCGCTTCACATCAGCATCAGCATCAGCTAACCCATCATCACCGGCACCAAGTCAGGGCCCGGCTCAGGAATTGAACTTGGAACGCACACGCACATGCACCAGAGTTGAGTTGAGGATGGTTGCCATGGCGAGAGCGATGCTTGGAGTGTGCGTGTACTTGTGTGTATGTCGGGTCAGGACCTCTCATGTGCCCGCAAGGATGAACAGAAGCATTCAGAACCTACTGCAGCTCTATGTGAGTAGGCACGCACACATACACGCAACGCACCAATTGGACTGAATGGAGTCAACCTGTTGTGTATCTACTTTTGACAACTGACAACTTCATTTTGTGTGTGTGTGTGTGTGTGTGTGTGTGTTCATGTCATATCTAATGTGTGCGTGTGTTTGCAGAAGATTCCGCCCAAAGAACGTTTTAACGGCCGACCCGTCTTCTCCAGAGAACTTCTGGGCACCAAGATGGAGGTAGAAACATGTCATTAGCTTAGCCTAGCCTAGCCTAGCCTAGCTTAATTTAGCATTGTAACGCCTAGCGCAACACAAGTTTGTCGCACAACAGCTCTGAACAACACAGTCTTTTTGGGGTCCGTTTAGCCGTTTTTGTATCATAGTTTCACGTGCAACGCTGCTGCCTTTTCTTGCTGCTTAATGGCATTCCCTGATATCCATCCATTTTCATTCCTGCTTATTCTGTATGATCTTGAGAAATAGTTTCTCCACGGATTTGTTAGTATGACTCGTGTTTATATCCTTCAAAACTATAGACCGTCATTGTTTTACTTCAATGCAACTGACCATTATTGCTGCCTTTAGTGAAAATACATTTCTCTGCATATAGTTGTTGCTGATGTTTATGTCATGCTCAGATGCTTGAAGTCTTCTGGGCCTTTGAATTGTTGTTTTTGTGTTGCGCGCGCCCGCCTATTGATCACGTAGAACGCTGCCGACTATACTTTCTGCATGCCGAGTGAAGGAACCTTTGTTTTAAAATCCCCTAATTTCCGTGGTTCCAAGCGTGTTCGTTTTCGTGAAAGAACGTCGTTCACAACAATGTATAAAAAGCAACCAATTTATTCCTGACAGAGGAGTCTATACATTTTGCAGAGCTCTGGGTTCGTAACTACCCTAACTTATTCTTAGCGGATACAGTAGTAGAACAAAAACTATCTGGCTCTCCCCCAGACTTATACAATGTTTCAAACAGGCCGGTGTGGAATCGCTGTCGTGCGATTGGTCCGTAATCTGACGTCATCGTTGTTCGGCCAAATGATGACTATTTGATCTGGGTCCAGACGTCGCCTGCCGATGTCTCCTGCATTCAATGTTTACAGTGGCTCCCCGCAGTTCCTTTCTTCTTTGCCATCTGTCTCCAAATACCCCCTGATGAGGGCCACACACCCCCCGCTGGGGGCCTTCCTGCAATATACTCCTATACGCCAATACACATTCTCTTCCAAACTAGTTAGAATTACATATTAGAATATAAAGTATTCTATATTCCCTTCACGAGTATGTATTTACTCACGCACTGTTTAGTTGTTGCTGTGATTTATGGAATCTTCAACTTGATGATGAATTTCTTGATACGTGTATGGTATTTTTTACTACATGTAATACAGCTGACTATTGCTGCCCCCATATATCTTGTCTATTTATTTTGACGTGATTGCTGCTGGCTTGTTGTTGTTGTTGTGCGTGTTAGGCCAGGGACATGCTGATGTCGGCGGTGCTGCAGACATATGAGGAACTGCTAAGAAACATGTTGAAGCAGCTGTCGGACCCGACGGCGTGGACCACCGGCGCTACCGCGACGTCCGGTACGGGTACCGGCGCCGGCGACCCCGATCCCGTTCCAAGCGTGGATGCCCGGGCCGAGCTGAGCTACCTCCTGAGGCGCGTGCAGGATCTGAGGAAGTACCGATACCAGGCCCAGGAGAAAGTACTTGATGGACTCCGCAAGCTCCAACACATTCAGGTACAACTATGGGGCATTATCAACGGTCCTGTAGTGAATTAAGCCCTTCATTTAGCCCCTTTTCTTAAAATTGACTCGTTGGAATGTATTTATTTGTTTTTGTATTAATTTTATAACTCCATTTATTTATGGTAAATCATTACTCAGTAATATAAACAATTTGACATGGACATTAAACATGTTTCCTAATTATTGAAGTTTAAATATTTGTTGAATTTATTCATTTTGAATAATAAGTTAAAATAAAATAAATATTCACATAATCGGGAAGTTACAATAAAATGTGGTTATGATTATGTTTTGATGATTTCATAATAATTAAAGGAATATGAAATAAATGGTCGCCGATGGCGTAGCGGTACACTCGCCTGACTTTGTTGCGGACAGCGTGGATTCAGTTCCCACTCAGCGGCGGTGTGAATGTGAGTGCGAATGGTTGTCTGTGTCTACAGTGGGAGAAAAAAAGTATTTAGTCAGCCACCAGTTGTGCACGTTATCCCCCTTAAAAAGATGAGAGGACTGTAATTTTCATCATAGGTACACCTCACCTATGAGAGACAGGGAGGAAACAAAATCCAGAAAGTCTTATTTTTTTACATAATTCATTAGCAAATTACGTTGTAAAATAAGTATTTGGTCACCTACAAAAAAGCAATATTTCTGGCTCTCACAGACCTGCAACTTCTTCTTTAAGAGGCTCCTCTGTCCTCCACTCGTTACCTGTTTGAACTCGTTATCAGTATAATTGAACTCGTTATCAGTATAATTGAACTCGTTATCAGTATAATTGAACTCGTTATCAGTATAATTGAACTCGTTATCAGTATAATTGACACCTGTCCACAACCTCAAAGGGTCACACTCCAAACTCCCCGATGGACAATACCAAAGAGCTGTCAAAGGACACCAGAAACAAAATTGTAGATCTCCACCAGGCTGGGAAGACTGAATCTGCAATAGGTAAACTACTTTGTGTGAAGAAATGGTCCCAGCTCTGCAGAGAGCTGGGACCAAAGTAACAACGGCTCCCATCAGTAACACACTACGCCGCCAGGGACTCCAATCCTGCAGTGCCAGACGTGTCCACCCGTCTTAATCCGGTACATGTCCAGGCCCGTCTGAAGTTTGCTCGAGAGCATTTGGACGATACAGAAGACGATTGGGAGAATGTGGTATGGTCAGATGAAACCAAAATGTAAGTTTTTGGCAATAACTCAACTTGTCGTGTTTGGAGGAGAAAGACTGTTGCGTTGCGTCCAAAGAACACCATACCTACTGTGAAGCACGGGGGTGGAAACATCATGCTTTGGGGCTGTTTTTCTGCAAAGGGACCAGGACGTCTGATCCGTGTAAGGGAAAGAATGAATGGGGCCATGTATGGTGAGATTTTGAGTGAAACCCTTCTTTCCATCAGCAAGGGCATTGAAGATGACACGTGGCTGTCTTTCAGCATAGCAATGATCCCAAAGACACACCCCGGGCAACGAAGGAGTGGCTTCGTAAGAAGCATTTGAAGGTCCTGGAGTGGCTTAGCCAGTCACCAGATTTCAACCCCATAGAAAATCTTGGGCCGGAATGGAAAGTCTGCGTTGCCCAGCGACAGCCCCAAAACATCACTGTGCATGGAGGAATGGGCCAAAATGCTAGCAGCAGTGTGTGAAAACATTGTGAAGACTTACAGAAAACGTTTGACCCCTGTCATTGCCAACAAAGGGTATATAACAAAGTATCGAGATGAAATGTTGTTATTGACGCAATACTTATTTTCCATCCTAATTTGCTAATAGAGTCTTTAAAAATCAGACAGTGTTTGTCTGGATTATTTTTTCCCCCTCCTTATTCCTCATTTTGTCTCTCATAGGTGAGGTATACCTATGAAAATGACAGGCCTCGCTCATCTTTTTAAGTGGGAGAAGCTGCACAATTGGTGGCTAACTTAATACTTTTTGGCCCCACTGTATATCTGCCCTGCGACTGACTGCCGATCAGTTCAGGGTGTAGTCCGTAAATTAAACACTACATATATGTAGTGTTTAATTTTTAAATATTGAGATCTTATTTTATGATGGAAATTACCTCTTGTACATTACATACACCATTTTTTAAGAAAATGTACAAATATACAATTGACTTAATATTTGGCGAGTTAATTCCCAAAAAAGAATTCTTCTCTTTTGGGTCACTGACGGTGTAGTGGCACACTCGCCTTGGCGAGAGGTGGCGTACACCCCTAACTGGTCGTCAGCCAATCCCAGTATTTGGAACATTTGGCAAGAAATTGTGAATGAATTGTAATGAAATTGATTGTGCAAAAAAAAGTTTCTACATGACTTTCTATAATTTTTGATACATATTTTGCACATGTATTTTACGAAAGAATTATCATTCAATCCATTATAATTTAATGAAATAAATTGTGAATAATTGAAAATGTTAAGGGGCGGACCGGGGTTCAATCCCCGGCCCCGCCTGTGTGGAGTTTGCATGTTCTCCCCGTGCCTGGGTGGGTTTTCTCCGGGCACTCCGGTTCCCTTCCACTTCCCAAAAACATGCATTAATTGATGACTCTAAATTGCCCGTAGGTGCGACTGTGAGTGGGAACGGTTGTTTGTTTGTATGTGCCCTGCGATTGGCTGGGCTGGCAACCAGTTCAGGGTGGACCCCGCCTCCTGCCCGATGTCAGCTGGGATAGGCTCCAGCACGCCCGCGACCCTAGTGAGGAGAAGCGGCTCAGAAAAGGGATGGATGGATGGATGGATGGATGAAAATGTTAACATATCTTACATGCACATTTGATTAAATAATTAAACTGAAATTGTAAATAATACGAATCGTATGATTTTATTTTAAAGTTTCTAAGAAAAGTATTATTTCTTTATTTATATTGACCTTTAGCCTTCTCCTCTGCCGTGACGTAACTCTGCCCCCACCCTTGGTCCCTTCCCACCCACAGATGGACAACCTGGCGGTCCAGAGCAAAGCATTGTGGGAGCTTCCTTGGCTGTACGAGGAAGCCAGCGCATTGGTCGAGAGCGGCCGAGAGCGGCGTCGGCGGCGCCGGAGGCAAACGCCGCGACGCCCGCAAACAGTGACCTCATCCACATCCAATCATAACTGACTTTATTTATTACAAAGCTCAGACACACACAGCGTGTGTAGTTATTTATGATGCTATTTTAAGCTTTATTTGTCATTATTTATGAGGTATTTATTTCACGGAACATAATAAAGATGCTATGGTTTTATTGACTGCTCACACGCTTCCATTGAAAGCTCACAAAAAAACGAAAGTGAGGACCACTGAGGGGAAACACACACACTAGGACTTCTCAGAAAAACAATGAGAAAAGTTCCACCGGCTTGGTAAGAAGGAATTCAGCAGCACGCTCGACATTTACCAGAAGAACCCTCACAGGAAGTTAGCACAGCCTGCCTGATGTGGTGGTGGTGGTGGGGGGGGGGGGGGGGGGCTACAGAAGTACAAGATAAAAGTCATGAAATAAGGAATAGATGATTTAATTGACGCAATTGTCCATGATTTAATTGAAGCTGTTGCGCGTGTGTAGTCGTGCTGCTGCATTTGCGGTGGGGCGAATGGCCATAAGAAAGTAACCCTGACAACACGGAGAGAAACTGAGAGTTTACACTCTTCCCGTTTGTCATCGCCTCTGAGCGTGCGGGTTAGGGTTAGGGTTGTGTTTCGGTGTGAGTCAGCAGAGAGCAGCGGCGTGTGCAAGGGAAAAAGGAAACAACTTGTCGCATGGTGAAAAATGCGTCAGATGTCGAGATGATGATGTGGAACATTTATTTCATTTGTATTCATGTTTGACAACGTGGAAACCTTCACACCCCCATTGTTTTTTGTGTCCTCTAAACCCGTACAAAGAAAAAAAAGAGAGAAGCGAGTGGCATTCAGAAGTGGAAATTTAGGCGTCAGTGCTTCCATGACAAGAAGATGGTGTTTATGACTGGAAAAGTCACTTTGCACATTCGTTTATTCTCCCTCCTTTACTTAATAAAATCAAAGTAAAAGAGCCCAAGCATGGCACGAAGGGCTATTGACAAGCATGTCACAGTCTTCAAACGGATGCTGACAACATCATCGTCATTGTCGTCATTTATACAATACCATCAACATGACTATATCATTTGTACCCTTGTGCGTTTATTTTTTTCTTGTGTGACATTGTGTTTCGTGTGTGTTTCACGAACACGAATTGACGAACTGCAGAACGAAGAACACACTACGAGGGGAATGTCAGGTTTCAGACGAGCTGTCCATTGAGTCCCCAGGTGCCCGCGGGGCCTCCCGACGAGCGCAAAAGCGAGCGGTCGGCCTGTCGAGGCCGTATCGTAACCTAGCGACCTGCGGGACTTCGGCATGACTTCTATGTCCCTTGTACTTGGCCTAGGGGCTTGAAATTTGACACATTGCGCGGGGAGGAAGCCGGCCTTCACGCGAGGCCTCTCTGGACCTCCCCGGTGTCCCTGGGGCTGAGTGGCGAGCGCTTGGCGGCACGAGCGGTTTTATTGCAAACACATACACACGGACGGGGCTGTGGCACTGACTTTTGGGACCGTTTTCCTTGGCCTCGAGCATAGGTGTCAAACTCAAGGCCTGGGGGCCAGATGCGGCCTGCCATACTTTATGTGGCCTGCAAAACCAAATCATGTCATAATAATAAATAATAATGTTGAGATATTGCATTTTTCTGTTGCCAAACTGTTCTTCTACAGTAACTTAAACAATACTTGAACAAAGTATTATCATTGTCTTCTGATTTCAACACTAGTTATCCCTCAATTTGTTGTGTAATGGTAATAATATGTTTTGGTGATGATTAGACATTTGTATGGTTTCACTGTTCCAACGGCCCTCTGAGGGAAATCATAACTATAATGCGGCCCGAGACAAAAAAGAGTTTGACACCCATGGCCGAGAGGCTTTAAAATTGACACATAGCACTGGGGGGGGGGGGGGGGGGGGAGCTATGAGTTCATATTCAAAGAGCCATTTGTACATTCCCAGTGTGGAAAGCTAACATGGCAATGTTGGGATGTTCCCAATTTAACAGGCAGAGCAGAGCAACTTTTATATGACAATTAAGAGTGGCTCGTCGAGGTACGTTCTAAACTCCGCCGTAACTCCGCAACGGAAGGTCGCACGGAGACGCGACTGACGTTTCCGGAGACTCGGCGAGGAGAGCTACAAGTTGTGTCGATGGCGCGGGTCTCCGCCCGAGTGAAACGTTTTCCGTGTTTTTCCAGTGTGAGACTGTTGTCAGCCGAAAGTCCCGCACGAGACAAATCTGAAGATACTGCTCTCGTTCCCCTGGGAGCCACCGTTCCCGAGTAATGTAGTTTTTTTCTCCAAACTAGGGTCCAGCACCGAGCCATCTTCCCACGGCTGTGGCCATCTTCCCACGGCTGTAGCTCGGGAACGGTCGGGGTTACGGACACGGTCCTGACGTCATCGGAAAGCTCCCGGAGAGGGCTACGACATACGTCGGGGATGAAGGGTTATTTTGACTTATTAGTGACTTTGACGCTCACCAAAGTCTCAGTGACAGTCTCCAACTCCATTGTCTTCATTTTTCAAAGGTGTATTTAACCTTGTCATCATTAGGTTATTTCATGTGTGTTAGGTCAGTGTGTGTGACCAATCAGTTTATATAATTGTATTTATTGATGGATAATAGTCTCATGGATGATGTCTTTTCCAAGGTTTTCCTGGACAATGCAACAGAAAGTGCAGCAGCAGACTTGGGCATCACGTGAATGACTTCAATCAAGCACGAGAAATGGAGCGTCCTCGGAAATAATTAGGAATTAGTCATCTGATTGGTCGCATTTGGCGCCAAAAGGTACGCAAACTAAGCTGATTGGTTAATGCAGTAAATCTATTTCCGGTTTGGATCGCTTAAACGCCTCAGGCGAGTGGCGTCACTTCCTCTTTCATTTGTTCCAGTCGAGGTGAGGTTGCTGCTTCATGCTCTCTAGCAATTAATGTTGTTTTTGCTGCATCTTGACTTATTTGAGCGCGTTTTTGACAAGTTTGACTCGGGCACCCACCCGGGCTCTGCTAGTGTCTTGTGAGTGATTTGAGATGCGTTAGTTGGTGCTTACACAGCTCTGTGTATCTGCGGGCTCGCCATTTTGTAGCGCAAAGTTTGAACTTTACGTAACGACCAAATGCATAATAGGCTTCCTGGCGTCACCGGCTTGGCATTTTACACATTGCCCGAGTGGTGCGAATGCGGTTCGAGTGTTTCATCGGTGTTTTAACGCACAATTGCCGTCGTACTCGTGGCGGGGCTATCGCTTAAATGTGACGTCTGCGGCAGCGTTGCCGCTCCGCGGTCGCCATTGTTTAGTAAACTTTGAGCTTTAGTCGACGCCCAAATGTATAATTGGCGTCGCTGCTGGCTTGGTGTGTTACACATCGTGTGAGTGGTGCGAAGGAGTTGCCAATGTTTTAGCGGCGTTGTAATGCCCAATTGTCTTCGTCCTCATGGCGGGAGTGTCTCTTGAATAAGACTTCGCCATTTTGAGCCAAGTTTGAACTTTACTCGACGCCCAAATGAATAATTGACTTGGTAGCGTCGCCGGCTTGTGGTTTTACACTTTGCGAGTGTGGTGTGAAGCATCTTCGAGTGTTAGCGTGGTATTTTAGCGGCGTTATGCACAATCGTCTTCGTCCTCATGGCGGAAGTGTCGCTCGAATGTGACGTCACCGCCGCTTCTTCTTCGCGGTCGCCATTTTGAGCAAAGTTGGATCTTTGCTCGACGCCCAATTGAATAATTGACCTGGTCGCGTCGTCGGCTCGGCGTTTTACACTTTGCGTGCGGTGTGAAGCCTTTGAGTGTTTTAGCGGTGTTGTAATGCCCAATTTCCGTTGTCCTCGTGGCGGGAGTGTCTCCTGAATAGGACGACGCCGCTGCTGCGCATGGCTGTTTTGTTGAGCAAAGTTTGAACTTTACTCGAAGCCCAAATGAATAATTGACTCGGTGGCGTCGCTGGCTTGTGGTGTGAAGCATTTTCGAGTGTTAGCGTGGTGTTTAAGCGATGTTATGCACAATCGTCTTCGTCCTCATGGCGGAAGTGTCGCTCGAATGTGACGTCACCGCCGCTTCTCCGCGGTCGCCATTTTGAGCAAAGTTGGATCTTTGCTCGACGCCCAAATGAATAATTGACCTGGTCGGCTCGGCGCGTTACATTTTGCGTGCGGTGTGAAGCGTTTGAGTGTTTCAGCGGTGTTGTAATGCCCAATTTCCGTTGTCCTCGTGGCGGGAGTGTCTCTTGAATATGACGACGCCGCTGCTGCGCGTAGCTGTTTTGTTGAGCAAAGTTAGAACTTTACTCGACGCCCAAACGAATACTTGACTCGTTGGAGTCGTTGGCTTGGCGGTTTACACTTTGCGTGTCTAGTGTGAAGCATTTGAGTGTTTCAGCGGTGTTGTAATGTACAAATGCAGTCGTCCTCGTGGCGGGAGTGTCTCTTGAATGTCATCGCTTGGTTTTGCTTTTCTTTTGGCTGTTCAACTTTCTTTCCTGTAAATGTCGCTCTCTTTATTTTACTCTTACTATGGTCATTTTGAAAGTATGCAAGTTAATTTACCTGACCATTAGGTTAAATGACTATCGTTTTAATTAATTTCCAATTAGTTTTCCATCCTCAGTTCAGTCCCAATTAGTTCCATCCATTGTCGGTTAGGAAAGGAGGGCTGAAGGCGATGGGCCTCCGCCTGACCCCGGTTGTTGACCAAACGGTGTGAATTGACAAGGTTTCGGTTCTAAGCAGCCTTCCTTGGGTCTTGGCACACCTAATTGATGCACAAATAGGCGAGGTTTACTGTCCAAACTCCCAAACCAAACTGAGTCATTGAAAACGTTCTTCCTTTTTATACCCGCTGTTCTCTTGGCCTATATTTTAACTTTATAAAGTGTCTATTTGCACTGTTCAAACTACTACGTGTTGAGTTCACTCAAAGCAAGCTGTGAACAAGCCCCGCTCCCCAAATTTCATGAAATTTTAAAATAAAAGCCTGAAATTCCAAATTTTGCGGTAACTTCCTTATTTTGAGTGGATTTGCACCGTTCCTACTTCTGAGTGTTGAGCACATTCAAACCAAGCTGTGAACAACTCCTGTTGCCCAAATTTGACAATTTCAAAATAAAAGCCTGTAATTCAAAATGTTGCCGTAACTTCCTTATTTGTATACGGATTTTCACCGTTCCTATTTGTACGTGTTGAGCTCACTCAAACCAAGTTGTAAACAACTCTCCTTCCTGAAATTTGACAATTTGAAAATAAAAGCCTGAAATTCGGGTATTTGCCGTAATTCAATTTTCAGTGGTTTTGCACCGTTCGTGCTGAGCTCACTCAAAACTAGCTGTGGAAAAAGTCCTGCTCCTGAGCTTTCAAAATAAAAGCCTGAAATTCAAAATGTTGCCGTAACTTTTTGGTCAATGGATTTTCACAGTTCCTTTTTGTACGTGTTGAGCTCACTCAAACCCAAGTTGTGAACAACGCTCCTTCCTGAAATTTGACAATTTCAAAATAAAAGCTTGAAATTCGGATATTTGCCGTAATTTAATTTTTAGTGGTTTTGCACCGTTCGTGCTGAGCTCACTCAAAACTAGCTGTGGAAAAAGTCCTGCTCCTGAGCTTTCAAAATAAAAGCCTGAAATTCAAAATGTTGCCGTAACTTATTAGTCAATGGATTTTCACCGTTCCTATTTGTACGTGTTGAGCTCACTCAAACCAAGTTGTGAACAACTCTCCTTCCTGAAATTTGACAATTTCAAAATAAAAGCCTGAATTCGGATATTTGCCGTAATTTAATTTTAGGTGGTTTTGCACCGTTCGTGCTTGTACGTGTTGAGCTCACTCAAAACTAGCTGTGGAAAAAGTCCTGCTCCTGAGATTTCAAAATAAAAGCCTGAAATTCAAAATGTTGCCGTAACTTTTTGGTCAATGGATTTTCACAGTTCCTTTTTGTACGTGTTGAGCTCACTCAAACCCAAGTTGTGAACAACGCTCCTTCCTGAAATTTGACAATTTCAAAATAAAAGCTTGAAATTCGGATATTTGCCGTAATTTAATTTTTAGTGGTTTTGCACCGTTCGTGCTGAGCTCACTCAAAACTAGCTGTGGAAAAAGTCCTGCTCCTGAGCTTTCAAAATAAAAGCCTGAAATTCAAAATGTTGCCGTAACTTATTAGTCAATGGATTTTCACCGTTCCTATTTGTACGTGTTGAGCTCACTCAAACCAAGTTGTGAACAACTCTCCTTCCTGAAATGTAACAATTTCAAAATAAAATTCTGAAATTTGAATTTTTGCCACAACTTAATTTTCAGCGGATTTGCACGGTTCCTACTTGTACGCGTTGAGCTCACTCAAATCAAGCTGTGAACAAGTCCTGTTCCCCAAATTTGTAAATTTCAAAATAAAAGCATGAAATTTGAATTTTTGCTGTAACTTCTTTGTCAACGGATTTGCACCGTTCCGACTTTGTGTTGAGCTCACTCAAATCAAGTTGTGAACAAGTCCCGTTCCTCAAATTTCATGAATTTTCAAAATAAAAGCCTGAAATTTGTATTTTTGCCATAACTTAATTTTCAGTGGATTTTCACCGTGCCTACTAGTACGTGTTGAGCTCACTCAAACCAAGCTGTGAACAAGTCCAGCTCCCCAAATTTCAAAACGGAAGCCTGAAATTTGTATTTTTGCCGTAACTTAATTTTCAGTGGCTTTGCACTGTTCCAATATCTGTGTTGAGCTCAATCAAAACAACCTGTGAACTCCCCTTCCCAAATTTTGACAATTTCAAAATAAAAGCCTGAAATTCAAAATGTTGCCGTAACTTCCTTGTCAATGGATTACAACTGTTCCTGCTTGTGTTGAGCTCCTTCAAACCAAGCTGTTAATGACTCCTGTTCATCAAATTTCAGGACATTTCAAAATAAAAGATTTAAATTCAAAATTTAGTTGTAACTTCATGATTTGTCAACGCATTTGTAATGTTTCTCCATGTACGTGTTGAGCTCAATCTAAACCACTCCTGTACCCCAAATTTTGGAATTTTTACGTAACCCTAACAAGTAACCTTGCCTAAATGTCATGAAATTAAAAAATAATAGCCAATTTAACTAACTTCCTTTTCAATGGATTTTCACTGTCAGTACTTGTATGTGTTCAGTACACCATCTGTGAAAGACTCCCCTTCCCGAAATTTGGGTTAGTTAGTGTAGGTGAGGGTAACCGAACCCTCCCTCTCCCAGTATAGGGGAAATAATTCCCCTTCCGGGATCGGGGGGGAGATGCACGGTCCATCCCCCGTCACCATTTCCCCATTCCCGGCGGCGTGCCTGCTGGCCCCGCCGGTCATAGTGGACCACTTTCCACTCTCCACCAGTCATCCCTGTTCTTTTTTATATTTCAAAATGAATTGTATGGACTCTCCTTTGTTATTTATGTAATATTTTGTATTTTAGATGTGCTATTTATTAACAGTTATTAATTTGTAATATATCGCTAACAACAAAACAAAAAAATTCCCAAAAAAAAACAATTTTTGTCGACCAAACGGTGTGCCTCGACAACGTTTCGGCTCTAAGGAGCCTTCCTCAGGTCTTGGCACACTGAATTCAATAATTGCACTTGTACAAATAAGTATTGTTAACTGTCCAAACTCCCAAACCAAACTGAGTCAGTGCAAACGTTCTCCCCCTCTTTCTACTTGCTGTTTTTTGGCTTCTCAAAAAGAATATGTCCAAAGTAACACCCACTTTAAATTAACCCCATAATTGCCAATCCTTCTGTACAATTGATATTCTGAATGCAAAAATCCCCAATGTAATTGAACCTTTGTATTGTAACTCGTTTTTATACCATTTTAATAATTGTGTAGTTTTTTCATAGTTTTATGCCGTTTTATACTTTTTAATGTATTTTCACAATTTTTCAACTCCTCTAGGTCCCCTCAACTTTCTGTGATGTAACCTTAAATAAACTTTGTTCCCCCTAGGGTTAAAGTTGGAAATGGGGATAGGGATAGGAATGAAGTGGTTGGGGTTTGAAGTGGTTAGGGTTTAAGATTAGGGTATGGGGTTGGAAATGGGGATAGGATAGGACTAGAGTTAGAAAGGGATGTGAGGGTTAGGGTTTAGGGTTAGGTTAGGGTTAGTGTTAGTTAGTTAGGGTTAGTTAGGTTAGGTTAGGGTTAGGGTTAGGGTTAGGGTTAGGGTTAGTTAGGGTTAGTTGGTTAGTTAGGGTTAGGGTTAGGGTTAGGGTTAGGGTTAGGGTTAGGGTTAGGGTTAGGGTTAGGGTTAGGGTTAGGGTTAGGGTTAGGGTTAGGGTTAGGGTTAGGGTTAGGGTTAGGGTTAGGGTTAGGGTTAGGGTTAGGGTTAGGGTTAGGGTTAGGGTTAGGGTTAGGGTTAGGGTTAGGGTTAGGGTTAGGGTTTAGGGTTAGGGTTAGGGTTAGGGTTAGGGTTAGGGTTAGGGTTAGGGTTAGGGTTAGGGTTAGGGTTAGGGTTAGGGTTAGGGTTAGTTAGGGTTAGGGTTAGGTTAGGTTAGGTTAGGGTTAGGGTTAGGGTTAGGGTTAGGGTTAGGGTTAGGGTTAGGGTTAGGGTTAGGGTTAGGGTTAGGGTTAGGGTTAGGGTTAGTAGGGTTAGGGTTAGTTAGTTAGGTTAGGTTAGGTTAGGTTAGGGTTAGGGTTAGGGTTAGGGTTAGGGTTAGGGTTAGGGTTAGGGTTAGGGTTAGGGTTAGTTAGTGTTAGGGTTAGGGTTAGGTTAGGGTTAGGGTTAGGGTTAGGGTTAGGGTTAGGGTTAGGGTTAGGGTTAGGGTTAGGGTTAGGTTAGGTTAGGGTTAGGGTTAGGGTTAGGGTTAGGGTTAGGGTTTAGGGTTAGGGTTAGGGTTAGGGTTAGGGTTAGTAGGGTTAGGGTTAGGGTTAGGTTAGGTTAGGGTTAGGGTTAGGGTTAGGGTTAGGGTTAGGGTTAGGGTTAGGGTTAGGGTTAGGGTTAGGGTTAGGGTTAGGGTTAGGGTTAGGGTTAGGGTTAGGGTTAGGGTTAGGGTTAGGGTTAGGGTTAGGGTTAGGTTAGGGTTAGGGTTAGGGTTAGGGTTAGGGTTAGGGTTAGGGTTAGGGTTAGGGTTAGGGTTAGGGTTAGGGTTAGGGTTAGGGTTAGGGTTAGGGTTAGGGTTAGGGTTAGGGTTAGGGTTAGGGTTAGGGTTAGGGTTAGGGTTAGGGTTAGGGTTAGGGTTAGGGTTAGGGTTAGGGTTAGGGTTAGGGTTAGGGTTAGGGTTAGGGTTAGGGTTAGGGTTAGGGTTAGGGTTAGGGTTAGGGTTAGGGTTAGGGTTAGGGTTAGGGTTAGGGTTAGGGTTAGGGTTAGGGTTAGGGTTAGGGTTAGGGTTAGGGTTAGGGTTAGGGTTAGGGTTAGGGTTAGGGTTAGGGTTAGGGTTAGGGTTAGGGTTAGGGTTAGGGTTAGGGTTAGGGTTAGGGTTAGGGTTAGGGTTAGGGTTAGGGTTAGGGTTAGGGTTAGGGTTAGGGTTAGGGTTAGGGTTAGGGTTAGGGTTAGGGTTAGGGTTAGGGTTAGGGTTAGGGTTAGGGTTAGGGTTAGGGTTAGGGTTAGGGTTAGGGTTAGGGTTAGGGTTAGGGTTAGGGTTAGGGTTAGGGTTAGGGTTAGGGTTAGGGTTAGGGTTAGGGTTAGGGTTAGGGTTAGGGTTAGGGTTAGGGTTAGGGTTAGGGTTAGGGTTAGTTAGGGTTAGGGTTAGGGTTAGGGTTAGGGTTAGGGTTAGGGTTAGGGTTAGGGTTAGGGTTAGGGTTAGGGTTAGGGTTAGGGTTAGGGTTAGGGTTAGGGTTAGGGTTAGGGTTAGGGTTAGGGTTAGGGTTAGGGTTAGGGTTAGGGTTAGGGTTAGGGTTAGGGTTAGGGTTAGGGTTAGGGTTAGGGTTAGGGTTAGGGTTAGGGTTAGGGTTAGGGTTAGGGTTAGGGTTAGGGTTAGGGTTAGGGTTAGGGTTAGGGTTAGGTTAGGTTAGGGTTAGGGTTAGGGTTAGGGTTAGGGTTAGGGTTAGGGTTAGGGTTAGGGTTAGGGTTAGGGTTAGGGTTAGGGTTAGGGTTAGGGTTAGGGTTAGGGTTAGGGTTAGGGTTAGGGTTAGGGTTAGGGTTAGGGTTAGGGTTAGGGTTAGGGTTAGGGTTAGGGTTAGGGTTAGGGTTAGGGTTAGGGTTAGGGTTAGGGTTAGGGTTAGGGTTAGGGTTAGGGTTAGGGTTAGGGTTAGGGTTAGGGTTAGGGTTAGGGTTAGGGTTAGGGTTAGGGTTAGGGTTAGGGTTAGGGTTAGGTTAGGGTTAGGGTTAGGGTTAGGGTTAGGGTTAGGTTAGGGTTAGGGTTAGGGTTAGGGTTAGGGTTAGGGTTAGGGTTAGGGTTAGGGTTAGGGTTAGGGTTAGGGTTAGGGTTAGGGTTAGGGTTAGGGTTAGGGTTAGGGTTAGGGTTAGGGTTAGGGTTAGGTTAGGGTTAGGGTTAGGGTTAGGGTTAGGGTTAGGGTTAGGGTTAGGGTTAGGGTTAGGGTTAGGGTTAGGGTTAGGGTTAGGGTTAGGGTTAGGGTTAGGGTTAGGGTTAGGGTTAGGGTTAGGGTTAGGGTTAGGGTTAGGGTTAGGGTTAGGGTTAGGGTTAGGTTAGGGTTAGGGTTAGGGTTAGGGTTAGGGTTAGGGTTAGGGTTAGGGTTAGGGTTAGGGTTAGGGTTAGGGTTAGGGTTAGGGTTAGGGTTAGGGTTAGGGTTAGGGTTAGGGTTAGGGTTAGGGTTAGGGTTAGGGTTAGGGTTAGGGTAGGGTTAGGGTTAGGGTTAGGGTTAGGGTTAGGGTTAGGGTTAGGGTTAGGGTTAGGGTTAGGGTTAGGGTTAGGGTTAGGGTTAGGGTTAGGGTTAGGGTTAGGGTTAGGGTTAGGGTTAGGGTTAGGGTTAGGGTTAGGGTTAGGGTTAGGGTTAGGGTTAGGGTTAGGGTTAGGGTTAGGGTTAGGGTTAGGTTAGGGTTAGGGTTAGGGTTAGGGTTAGGGTTAGGGTTAGGGTTAGGGTTAGGGTTAGGGTTAGGGTTAGGGTTAGGGTTAGGTTAGGGTTAGGGTTAGGTTAGGGTTAGGTTAGGTTAGGGTTAGGGTTAGGGTTAGGGTTAGGGTTAGGGTTAGGGTTAGGGTTAGGGTTAGGGTTAGGGTTAGGGTTAGGGTTAGGGTTAGGGTTAGGGTTAGGGTTAGGGTTAGGGTTAGGGTTAGGGTTAGGGTTAGGGTTAGGGTTAGGGTTAGGGTTAGGGTTAGGGTTAGGGTTAGGGTTAGGGTTAGGGTTAGGGTTAGGGTTAGGGTTAGGGTTAGGGTTAGGGTTAGGGTTAGGGTTAGGGTTAGGGTTAGGGTTAGGGTTAGGGTTAGGGTTAGGGTTAGGGTTAGGGTTAGGGTTAGGGTTAGGGTTAGGTTAGGGTTAGGGTTAGGGTTAGGGTTAGGTTAGGGTTAGGGTTAGGGTTAGGGTTAGGGTTAGGGTTAGGGTTAGGGTTAGGGTTAGGGTTAGGGTTAGGGTTAGGGTTAGGGTTAGGGTTAGGGTTAGGGTTAGGGTTAGGGTTAGGGTTAGGGTTAGGGTTAGGGTTAGGGTTAGGTTAGGGTTAGGGTTAGGGTTAGGGTTAGGGTTAGGGTTAGGGTTAGGGTTAGGGTTAGGGTTAGGGTTAGGGTTAGGGTTAGGGTTAGGGTTAGGGTTAGGGTTAGGGTTAGGGTTAGGGTTAGGGTTAGGGTTAGGGTTAGGGTTAGGGTTAGGGTTAGGGTTAGGGTTAGGGTTAGGGTTAGGGTTAGGGTTAGGTTAGGGTTAGGGTTAGGGTTAGGGTTAGGGTTAGGGTTAGGGTTAGGGTTAGGGTTAGGGTTAGGGTTAGGGTTAGGGTTAGGTTAGGGTTAGGGTTAGGGTTAGGGTTAGGGTTAGGGTTAGGGTTAGGGTTAGGGTTAGGGTTAGGGTTAGGGTTAGGGTTAGGGTTAGGGTTAGGGTTAGGGTTAGGGTTAGGGTTAGGGTTAGGGTTAGGGTTAGGGTTAGGGTTAGGGTTAGGGTTAGGGTTAGGGTTAGGGTTAGGGTTAGGGTTAGGGTTAGGGTTAGGGTTAGGGTTAGGGTTAGGGTTAGGGTTAGGGTTAGGGTTAGGGTTAGGGTTAGGGTTAGGGTTAGGGTTAGGGTTAGGGTTAGGGTTAGGGTTAGGGTTAGGGTTAGGGTTAGGGTTAGGGTTAGGGTTAGGGTTAGGGTTAGGGTTAGGGTTAGGGTTAGGTTAGGGTTAGGGTTAGGGTTAGGTTAGGGTTAGGGTTAGGGTTAGGGTTAGGGTTAGGGTTAGGGTTAGGGTTAGGGTTAGGGTTAGGGTTAGGGTTAGGGTTAGGGTTAGGGTTAGGGTTAGGGTTAGGGTTAGGGTTAGGGTTAGGGTTAGGGTTAGGGTTAGGGTTAGGGTTAGGGTTAGGGTTAGGGTTAGGGTTAGGGTTAGGGTTAGGGTTAGGGTTAGGGTTAGGGTTAGGGTTAGGGTTAGGGTTAGGGTTAGGGTTAGGGTTAGGGTTAGGGTTAGGTTAGGGTTAGGGTTAGGGTTAGGGTTAGGGTTAGGGTTAGGGTTAGGGTTAGGGTTAGGGTTAGGGTTAGGGTTAGGGTTAGGGTTAGGGTTAGGGTTAGGGTTAGGGTTAGGGTTAGGGTTAGGGTTAGGGTTAGGGTTAGGGTTAGGGTTAGGGTTAGGGTTAGGGTTAGGGTTAGGGTTAGGGTTAGGGTTAGGGTTAGGGTTAGGGTTAGGGTTAGGGTTAGGGTTAGGGTTAGGGTTAGGGTTAGGGTTAGGGTTAGGGTTAGGGTTAGGGTTAGGGTTAGGGTTAGGGTTAGGGTTAGGGTTAGGGTTAGGGTTAGGTTAGGGTTAGGGTTAGGGTTAGGGTTAGGGTTAGGGTTAGGGTTAGGGTTAGGGTTAGGGTTAGGGTTAGGGTTAGGGTTAGGGTTAGGGTTAGGGTTAGGGTTAGGGTTAGGGTTAGGGTTAGGGTTAGGGTTAGGGTTAGGGTTAGGGTTAGGGTTAGGGTTAGGGGTTAGGGTTAGGGTTAGGGTTAGGGTTAGGGTTAGGGTTAGGGTTAGGGTTAGGGTTAGGGTTAGGGTTAGGGTTAGGGGTTAGGTTAGGGTTAGGGTTTAGGGTTAGGGTGGTTAGGGTTAGGGTTAGGGTTAGGGTTAGGGTTTAGGGTAGGGTTAGGGTTAGGGTTAGGTTAGGGTTAGGGTTAGGGTTTAGGGTTAGGGTGTAGGGTTAGGGTTAGGGTTAGGGTTAGGGTTAGGGTTAGGGTTTGGGGTAGGGTTAGGGTTAGGGTTAGGGTTAGGGTTAGGGTTAGGGTTAGGGTTAGGGTTAGGGTTAGGGTTAGGGTTAGGGTTAGGGTTAGGGTTAGGGTTAGGGTTAGGGTTAGGGTTAGGGTTAGGGTTAGGGTTAGGTTAGGGTTAGGGTTAGGGTTAGGGTTAGGGTTAGGGTTAGGGTTAGGGTTAGGGTTAGGGTTAGGGTTAGGGTTAGGGTTAGGGTTAGGGTTAGGGTTAGGGTTAGGGTTAGGGTTAGGGTTAGGGTTAGGGTTAGGGTTAGGGTTAGGGTTAGGGTTAGGGTTAGGGTTAGGGTTAGGGTTAGGGTTAGGGTTAGGGTTAGGGTTAGGGTTAGGGTTAGGGTTAGGGTTAGGGTTAGGGTTAGGGTTAGGGTTAGGGTTAGGGTTAGGGTTAGGGTTAGGGTTAGGGTTAGGGTTAGGGTTAGGGTTAGGGTTAGGGTTAGGGTTAGGGTTAGGGTTAGGGTTAGGGTTAGGGTTAGGGTTAGGGTTAGGGTTAGGGTTAGGTTAGGGTTAGGGTTAGGGTTAGGGTTAGGGTTAGGGTTAGGGTTAGGGTTAGGGTTAGGGTTAGGGTTAGGGTTAGGGTTAGGGTTAGGGTTAGGGTTAGGGTTAGGGTTAGGGTTAGGGTTAGGGTTAGGGTTAGGGTTAGGGTTAGGGTTAGGGTTAGGGTTAGGGTTAGGGTTAGGGTTAGGGTTAGGGTTAGGGTTAGGGTTAGGGTTAGGGTTAGGGTTAGGGTTAGGGTTAGGGTTAGGGTTAGGGTTAGGGTTAGGGTTAGGGTTAGGGTTAGGGTTAGGGTTAGGGTTAGGGTTAGGGTTAGGGTTAGGGTTAGGGTTAGGGTTAGGGTTAGGGTTAGGGTTAGGGTTAGGGTTAGGGTTAGGGTTAGGGTTAGGGTTAGGTTAGGGTTAGGGTTAGGGTTAGGGTTAGGGTTAGGGTTAGGGTTAGGGTTAGGGTTAGGGTTAGGGTTAGGGTTAGGGTTAGGGTTAGGGTTAGGGTTAGGGTTAGGGTTAGGGTTAGGGTTAGGGTTAGGGTTAGGGTTAGGGTTAGGGTTAGGGTTAGGGTTAGGGTTAGGGTTAGGGTTAGGGTTAGGGTTAGGGTTAGGGTTAGGGTTAGGGTTAGGGTTAGGGTTAGGGTTAGGGTTAGGGTTAGGGTTAGGGTTAGGGTTAGGGTTAGGGTTAGGGTTAGGGTTAGGGTTAGGGTTAGGGTTAGGGTTAGGGTTAGGGTTAGGGTTAGGGTTAGGGTTAGGGTTAGGTTAGGGTTAGGGTTAGGGTTAGGGTTAGGGTTAGGGTTAGGGTTAGGGTTAGGGTTAGGGTTAGGGTTAGGGTTAGGGTTAGGGTTAGGGTTAGGGTTAGGGTTAGGGTTAGGGTTAGGGTTAGGGTTAGGGTTAGGGTTAGGGTTAGGGTTAGGGTTAGGGTTAGGGTTAGGGTTAGGGTTAGGGTTAGGGTTAGGGTTAGGGTTAGGGTTAGGGTTAGGGTTAGGGTTAGGGTTAGGGTTAGGGTTAGGGTTAGGGTTAGGGTTAGGGTTAGGGTTAGGGTTAGGGTTAGGGTTAGGGTTAGGGTTAGGGTTAGGGTTAGGGTTAGGGTTAGGGTTAGGGTTAGGGTTAGGGTTAGGGTTAGGGTTAGGGTTAGGGTTAGGGTTAGGGTTAGGGTTAGGGTTAGGGTTAGGGTTAGGGTTAGGGTTAGGGTTAGGGTTAGGTTAGGGTTAGGGTTAGGGTTAGGGTTAGGGTTAGGGTTAGGGTTAGGGTTAGGGTTAGGGTTAGGGTTAGGGTTAGGGTTAGGGTTAGGGTTAGGGTTAGGGTTAGGGTTAGGGTTAGGGTTAGGGTTAGGGTTAGGGTTAGGGTTAGGGTTAGGGTTAGGGTTAGGGTTAGGGTTAGGGTTAGGGTTAGGGTTAGGGTTAGGGTTAGGGTTAGGGTTAGGGTTAGGGTTAGGGTTAGGGTTAGGGTTAGGGTTAGGGTTAGGGTTAGGGTTAGGGTTAGGGTTAGGGTTAGGGTTAGGGTTAGGGTTAGGGTTAGGGTTAGGGTTAGGGTTAGGGTTAGGGTTAGGGTTAGGGTTAGGGTTAGGGTTAGGGTTAGGGTTAGGGTTAGGGTTAGGGTTAGGGTTAGGGTTAGGGTTAGGGTTAGGGTTAGGGTTAGGGTTAGGGTTAGGGTTAGGGTTAGGGTTAGGGTTAGGGTTAGGGTTAGGGTTAGGGTTAGGGTTAGGGTTAGGGTTAGGGTTAGGGTTAGGGTTAGGGTTAGGGTTAGGGTTAGGGTTAGGGTTAGGGTTAGGGTTAGGGTTTAGGGTTAGGGTTAGGGTTAGGGTTAGGGTTAGGGTTAGGGTTAGGGTTAGGGTTAGGGTTAGGGTTAGGGTTAGGGTTAGGGTTAGGGTTAGGGTTAGGGTTAGGGTTAGGGTTAGGGTTAGGGTTAGGGTTAGGGTTAGGGTTAGGGTTAGGGTTAGGGTTAGGGTTAGGGTTAGGGTTAGGGTTAGGGTTAGGGTTAGGGTTAGGGTTAGGGTTAGGGTTAGGGTTAGGGTTAGGGTTAGGGTTAGGGTTAGGGTTAGGGTTAGGGTTAGGGTTAGGGTTAGGGTTAGGGTTAGGGTTAGGGTTAGGGTTAGGGTTAGGGTTAGGGTTAGGGTTAGGGTTAGGTTAGGGTTAGGGTTAGGGTTAGGGTTAGGGTTAGGGTTAGGGTTAGGGTTAGGGTTAGGGTTAGGGTTAGGGTTAGGGTTAGGGTTAGGGTTAGGGTTAGGGTTAGGGTTAGGGTTAGGGTTAGGGTTAGGGTTAGGGTTAGGGTTAGGGTTAGGGTTAGGGTTAGGGTTAGGGTTAGGGTTAGGGTTAGGGTTAGGGTTAGGGTTAGGTTAGGGTTAGGGTTAGGGTTAGGGTTAGGGTTAGGGTTAGGGTTAGGGTTAGGGTTAGGGTTAGGGTTAGGGTTAGGGTTAGGGTTAGGGTTAGGGTTAGGGTTAGGGTTAGGGTTAGGGTTAGGGTTAGTTAGGGTTAGGGTTAGGGTTAGGGTTAGGGTTAGGGTTAGGGTTAGGGTTAGGTTAGGGTTAGGGTTAGGGTTAGGGTTAGGGTTAGGGTTAGGGTTAGGGTTAGGGTTAGGGTTAGGGTTAGGGTTAGGGTTAGGGTTAGGGTTAGGGTTAGGGTTAGGGTTAGGGTTAGGGTTAGGGTTAGGGTTAGGGTTAGGGTTAGGGTTAGGGTTAGGGTTAGGGT